>NW_022280054.1:6544269-6631284 GCF_004355925.1 Anarrhichthys ocellatus | reverse complement strand
GTGTGTGTGTGTGTGTGTGTGTGTGTGTGTGTGTGTGTGTGTGTGTGGGGGTGTATGTGTTTGAATGCAATCTTTTCTATGCATGTTTTTTTTAGATCGTGAAACCAATTTAAAACAACATACATCCCCAGTTTGACCGAGACGTCAGAGAGAACAGCCAGCAGGTGAATACAAATCAAAGTAAAGTTGTGTGGTTGTGAAATTAAAATGAAGCTGTATTCATTCCCAATCATAACAACTTCTAATGGAAACCGCTGAAGCCACAAATTGTCACATGCTCCTGACATGCCAAGCATAGTTGGTTCAATGTGTGTGTGTGTGTGTGTGTGTGTGTGTGTGTGTGTGCGCAAGCTAGGCAAATCTTGCTCCTATTAACTTTTAGATTTGTATTAAGAAGATTTGTGCTTAGCTGTCACCAGTGAAAACAAGTGGGACTAAAGCAGCACTAATGACTATGATGACAAACACATTATATCACATTAGCAATGCAGATGCTTTGACAAAGAATGATGAATATGTATAACTGTTTTTGTTGTGTGTGGGGGGGTGGGGGATACACTTGTATATAGAGTCCCCAGACCCTCAGCAGCTCAAATATAAATTCATAACTGCTTATGGGGACTATTTTGAATTGTTGACAGTTTTCAGATATGTGCTCTAACAGACACAAAATACATAATAAACCAAATAAGGACTCCCTACTGACTCCCTTTTACATGTCGTCATTAGTTTCACCGATTGGTTCCCAAAAATCAAGAAGCCAGGTTTTTATCTGATGTGAGCCTGTCGAGAGGCAGGCACCATATAAGGAGTAGAAGAGTGGCATGCTGCTGATGGTGTGTCATTGTTTTAAGGGGAACTTGGTGGGCGATGATGATGACCCACATCCCTGACGTGTTTTGTTTAGTTCCTGTCTGTTTCCTCCTATCTGTTGACCACGAACTGAGGCCAACTCAGCGCTCAGTGCACGGTTGGCAACACAAGAGTGTAGCCAGAAGTAGGTCCTGCACAAAGAAAGTTGCAATGTGTTGTTTTTACCCTTTGTTTGTAATTCTCTTGTCTTGTCTAATGAGTCTAATGGCTGGGGTATGTTAACAAAATGAAACGTGTAAGGCAGGACATGTAATATTTTCATGCAGGAGACTCCCTCTCGCTCACACACACACACACACACACACACACACACACACACACAGACACCCCAAACTGATCAACCATGGCCACCAGTGTAATGTTGCCCGGTGTTCACGTAATTTCAAATGGAAGAAGATCTCAGAAAGGAGCCAATCACAGAAGAATTGAAAAAAATAAATCTCTCATTTGGAGGTGGTTTGGTTTGAGGAGAGCAGATGTAGAACAGACTAATTTCCTGCAAAATATGCCTCAAAAAGATTGCTGCTGAAGGTAGCAGTACCACAAATCTGTTCCATCATTTAGAACACTGCTCAGTGCAGAACACGCCAGTCAAGCCAGCCTCAAAATCGGAAAACGTTGTTTTGCGGTATGTGTATGTACTTGTTATATGGTAAGAGCATGTACGACCTGACTTCAAATTAAAATTGGCGCAGTCGTCGAAGCAAGGCGCAATAATTGTTTACATTTGGACACTTTCAGACAGTCTCTCCCTGAAGGCATTCATATCGATGCACTCATTTGTACAAACAGAAAGTGAAAAAACCTTTCACCTCCACACACCTGGCTGATTGCTATTTGGAGTCGGTGTGATTGTCATTCAGCCTTCAGTACCGTTCTTTGTTATTCTTCCGATGAAGAAACACCCTCCAGTTGTGATGTAACTGCCATTGCAGCATCAACGCTAATCTCTTCAGGCCATTGTTTGGAATAACAATGGCAACAACTCACCCAAGCCACGCCCAAGCTGCCAGTAGCTCCTCACGGGATGCTTATTGGTCCTGTCACTGGCTGACCAGACACAATTGATTACTTGAAGCCTCATAAGATCATGTGATCTTGTGAAATCTAGCTGCCTTTCAATGTAGTCTTAGGATCCCTCTTAAACCCTGTTTTAATCTCTACTATGTGGTACCAATCAGCTGATGCTAATGACTTATCAACATTGTAATGGAGACAACAGATAGACATATTTGAGATGGATGTGTTGTGTGTGTGTGTGTGTGTGTGTGTGTGTGTGTGTGTGCATATTCTGCCTGTGTGTTTGTGTGTTTAGTTCATTGTATATGTTTTATTTTCCCTTCAAAAGGACTGACCTGCTGGCACAGTAGTGGGGAGGGTCAAAGCCAGTCACTCAACAGGACTCTTTTAATTAGACAGCAGAGAGGAATCAGGGCTCACCGGTAGCAGCGATAGGGTCAGCTACATGTAAGTAAGAGAGAAAAGGAAAGACTGTTAGAGAAATATTGGGAAAATGAATTCATTTAAAAAAGTTTACTTTAGCAAGTTTAGATAAGCCAAAGAAAAAAAGGGGTGCAACCAATGGAATGATTACATACAGACATGTTTGGATAAGGCTCTAAGAGAGGGTGGATAAGAGGGGGTGAAAAAGAGAAGAAATAAAAACATGTTTGTAAAAGAGCATGGATATTAGAAGACACAGAGATGACAGAACAGGGGAGGTAAAACGTTCTATGTTCAAAGGTAATAAAAGTATGAATAGAAACACCACTAAAAACTACATTATATATATATATATATATATATATATACAAATCACATGAAAATAAGTCAACAGCAAAGTATTATTCCATATGTAAAATGATTTGAAAAATAAATGTTGAGGACTGGGCAGGATTATGCATAAATAACACTATACGATACCAGGGTCATATAGATTTATGAGAGATAGAGATTTTAATGTACATAGTTTTTTTCTTTTATAATATTCAGCTTGTCAAATAATATACCAATGGAGAAATAAAATTCTGACTGATGAAAGGCTTGTAAAATATCAAGTAGCGACCTGAGTCATTCATTAAAATGTAACTATGGTATATTAAACACAGTAGACATTCATTATGAAGTTTAGACAATCTATAAAAGTCAACTAGTAGAAATACTATTTTTATCCTCTTTCTCTTTGAAAAGCTTCTCAGTAGCATAGTGATTGGTCTCCTGGTGGATTTTCTTTATCAGAGGGAGGTATTATGCACTCCAGATATGTAAAGAAAGTAAGTACTAATAAATAATACCGGCGCACTGGGCTTTCAAGTATCTACAATGTCAACCCATCTGTGTCTCAATCGCCCAGAGAAAATGCTCTGGGACCAAAAAAACCACAGGGTCGTAGGTAGTGGAGGTGGATGCGTTAAACAACCACAGGAGTTATTTTGAAGTCGCATTTTTACTGTACTTACGGTACGTTGATTACTTTTACTTAGTTTATGTACTTATTGTCAGCCCAACCATGATGTTTTCCTAAACCTAACTAAGTGGTTTTGTTGCCTAAAGCTCAGCAAGTTGAATTCACAACGTTAACGACATGTTTACTGCAATGGGGTTTCAGAGTTTGATGTGCCGGGCTACCCGATGTATTAGAAAGTGGTGCCAAGGGTCCTTATCAGGCATCAGTATGTGACAAGTTGAGGGATGAGGATGTGTTACTTAACTGCCAAAATCCCGCAAAGCCGAGACACACCTGTACCATCAGCTTCAGTCGTACTTTCTGTTAGACGTTAAGGAGCAGATGTTTGAATGCTAGCACACTAAACTAGAAGGTGGACATCAACATAATTAAAAGTGTCCTTGAGAGCATGTTAACATGCATTTAGCTGACATGCATGCTGACATGCATCCTGTGCCTAAGTACAGCCGCGCAGAGTCTGCATCACAGTAGACTACAGTAAATGGATACCATTTAGTTTGCGCATTGATACAAAGCACTTTATACCTCTCATCCACACACACAAATGGCAGTGAAGTACTATGCAAGGCACTAGTTTGATCATCATGAGCAACTTGGGGATCAGTATTTTGCGCAAGATATGTAACTTTGACCTGTAGACAAGAGGATCGAACCACCAACTCTATGACTCGAGGATTATTTATTTCTACTATATACAGTATATGCATGGCAACAACAGTATGGTTATGATGAGGTTAGATAAACTGTCTCATATCACTATAATACTAGGCTGGGTTCTGTAGTGGTATAATAAGTTCACACTATTTGGATACTTAATCATTTGCATGACCACGAAAGGTTTTCTAATGAGGACAGTCTGTGAAAATAAGAGCTGGATGGGAACGGTGAACTAGAGAGATTATCACCAGTTTGTTTGTATTTTTACTACATTTGCCTCAAGTTAAATACACACACACACACACAACAATTTTTTTGTGTGTGTATTCATAAAGCCATTTGTAACTCCCCCGTATTAGCGAGGACATGTGGAGTTAGAATAGCACGGGGAAAGCATGTCTTGCAGTGACAGCACTTTTCAACACAATAAAAGCTCTGTGCAAGATGCCACAAAGAATGGCTGCATAATGTGTCTTCATTTTAAACTGGGGAGGAATGTATACGAAGAATGGAAATATGGGAGGAGAATGTCTCTCTGGTGCAAATGAGGATTTATTTTTTTCTCTTTTCGAGGAAAGGACTGCTTCGTGCAATTCTGTCCAAACTGGCTATGATTAAATCACAGGCTGGCTCCATTCCCCTATTACATCTCTTATTGTCTCATTTAGAAATAATTACTCTGAGTAGACTTTCTGTGACACAAATAGGAGAAAAATTAGGTACTACACATACAATAATAAAAATAAAAACAATTGCTCAAAGGTTGGACAACATCACCCAAGAACTGAATATAAACTGACACACAAATATAATCACTAGGTTCGTTACTTCATTTTGAATTCATAATTGATTTAATTCTGGCTGAAACTTTATTTCTAATTGCCTGAGCAAACTTTGAAAGTAATTTCATTTTTAGTCCACTGTAGTATTGATTCCACTGTCGTCATTATGTTGGATTTTTACAAAAGCTTGCCATGATGCAAATAAAACTGTCAATACAGTAACCTTGCTGTGCTCACTCACTCCAAATATGAACTCTGCTGAAATCAATGGACATTTTTGAAAAAGTTTACCTTTTTATGCATTGCCAGATAGTAAGCAGCATTTGGGGTTCTGTCTCGCAGACGGAGAATGAGCTGTTTGCATTTGAATTAATTTACATTGTTTATAGGTATATCTTTGACCGTGAATCATCACGCCGTTGCGGTGGATGGTTTCATGTGTCCTTGTGACCCTGGGAGGTTTGTTGTCAGGGAGACTATTTCCTGGAAGAGTCTCCAAAGGGAAATTGTTGGTGAGATCCAGAGACCCTTATGAATAGGCCTCACCTACAAAGACCTACAAAGACCTACAAAGACAGGTGTAGGGGACCAGGTGACCCCCTGGGTTTGTCAGCTATATTGGGAGATATGTCACATCATTGGTTGAGAAGAGTTGAAGTTTGTTGGTTGTGTTTGGTATGTCCTCCTTTCAGTTTGAATTTCTTCTTCATTTTCATGCAGGTTTACGAATCCAAGCACATTCGTTTGCCGAAAGGGATTCTATGGTAAAACTGCATTTAGTGGAGTGCCCATGTCCAAGGTAAATATTGCGAGTACAACCTTATGCTCATGTTGTGATAAGCTAAATTTACTTAGCAGTAAAGTCAACGTCAAACTCACAGAGCTAACCGCCTACTTGTCTTACAGTTGCACATTTTCTAATGGAAACAATTGCTCTCGTGTATACTGTATGCTATGTCGTCTACATCTACAGACACCCACCATGTGTCAAAGTAGCTCCAGGCCGATGAATTAATGACATGCTAAACATGCAAAAGTTAAAGTTGTTATTATATACAAAGGAACTGGGGCAATTGAACACATACTTTATGCATCAGGAGTAATAAACAATACATATTCAACTCAGGGGTTTCTATCATTTTGCTTTGTTTGGCTGCTGCCGTGTGTATGTGTTCACTTCTGCATGCAGTTGTGTCTGTGTGTGTGTGTGTCCATGTGAGTGTGTGTGTTAAAGTGTGTCTAAGTCCCATTTGCCGCATTGGTACACTGACTCTGAGCTAATAGACTGATCAAGCAGTCCCCCCAGGTCATACAAGGCTTTGTAATTGAACCATTGAGAGTTTCCCACTAACCTGTAGCTGCCATTTCTCTCCCACTCACACACACACATACACACACACTCACGCACTTTCAGCCCTGTGGCTCAAAAACACATGGCCACTCCAGCTGCTTTGTGGGTACAGGCTTTTCTTCACATGTCCTATCTTCCCAATTGCCAATTCTCTATCCATCCACTAGCCCCTTTACTGTATTCCTTTAAATCCCTTACCATCTCTCTTCCTTTCCCCTGACCTCCAATAAAGTTGACATCACTTTGAGCTATGTTCCTACATTGTCTTAATAGACATCTTCTCTCATTGTTCCATAGCCCTCTTTTGTAACTACAATCATTCCTTGTTGTCCTTCCAGTTAAACACTCCCTTAGGAGATGTTTTTTTCATTGTTTATTGTCTCCCAAATCTCTATCAAAGCATACAATATATGGATTCAGTACACTTAACATAGTAAAACAGGGAAACTTCTGCAGTGTCCATTTGCAGTGAAGGGCCTTCTCGGGTAGCACAGGCTGTGGGTCATTCCTGCAAACACTCATTGTCATGCAGTGTATTAGACGCAGATTTAAGATTACTGGGGCAGTTGAGACCCCAGAAACCATTGTTAATCAAAAATGGTATTTCTGCTGTCATCATTTCATTACAAACACGGTGTGACTGTGGATACTAAACAGACCAGATGATATAATTGCTGGATAGGCAGGTCTTGGACTTGTTTTGAGCAGGCATACCATATAGCATATTAATCGAATCATGCAAGTAAAACATTATCTTATATTGACTCTTCTACATAATAGACACATTTCTTTTTTTTTTTTTTAAAGAAAGTAATATTCTTTCAAATATTCATCTAAATGTCAAATTATGCCTCGGGCAAAACTATTTACTTTTACCAGTACGTGTACATGTCAGCCCTGAACAGGTTGTCCCAACATAATTCAGCATCTCAATGACTGGACTGTGCATACACAACATTATTAAACCTGCCACCATTCAAAATCAAAATTATGTGGCCAGAATCAAAAAGTAGTCAAAGCTATGACCAAGCCATAGATCCAGAAGTACCATAACAAGGATTTGAACCTCTTTCGAACACAGAGGGAGTTTTCTATTTAAAGTAATTTTCAAACACCAGCTAGATACAAGACTATGTAAAGGTCAATACATAGTCTTTAATTCTTCAATTATATTTTAAACCAATAAATTATGATCAGCAGGCATACAATTCCCGTTGTGCAGTTGTTCGTTCATTGGTGTGTCCATGTGTGTGAAGAAGACACATTTTGTGGCCAGACAGCACAAACACAGAAAAATAGACACAGTCAGGAGTATTTTGCATGCCATTGTTATTCCACTTAGCTACACAGACAGCTGCATCCATTGCCCACTATAAATACCCAACAAAGCAATTAGCAGATAACCATTACTTCTGAAATATTGACATTGAGCAGGATGTGGTCAATCTGCACGTCAGTCACAGTTGTACAATTAGAGAGGAATTATTTGGGAAATAAAACAATATTTTTTCTTAATTTGAATAACAATTACTCCATGGTGGTTTGTTAACATGAGCTATCACAAATGTGTAGAAACCTAACAAGTAGTGAAATATATCTATATATATGTGTGTTTACACATCATTGTTTTCTGATACATGTTTGGCTTACAGAGTGTCACAAATGTCCTTTCTCAGCTGGTCCTTTTGAACAGATTAACAATTGCATTTTTCAGTTTGAGCCAGTTCTCGTAGGAGTAGGGTTAGAATGCATATGCTTTCAGAATATTGTCAGGAGATCGAAATGACTCCATGTTGTTTTGGCATCGACAGTGTTGTTGTGTTCGGTGTGGAGATAATCTTCTCTTTTTTTGGTGAAAGGAAACTCCCTCGAAATAAATGAAGTCCAGCGCTGAGACCACTGGTGTTGAGCTTACGACAACTGGCTCCCACCACCAGAACCGTCTGTTAGACGATGCCTACAAACTTCAAAACAATGTTCTCTGACAATGACAGCAAGGAAATAATGAGTGAGCATGCGTGAGAAGTGAATGGCAGATGTGTGAGAAATAAACTAGGGCCCCCTAGGCTTGCAAGAGTCTTCCTGACTGAACTTACGCTAAAGCTCCATCTCATAGTTGAGACCTCTAACACCCCATTAAAAGTGACGTCACTATCCCTCCTGTGTCTTAACCTTTCTCTGCCCTTTGACATCTAGTTAGGCCTGACCTCATCATGACCCCATGACATGGCCCAGGAAAAGCCGCCAATGGCAAACAGCTCACTTCTCTACCAAAAAGATGTAACCTAAAAAAATGATAATTTAAAAAAACTCATTCGGGGTGTCTAATTATTTTCTGAGTGCTCCGTGGCACTATTGTTTTATGGGGTCAGCTAATCTGGCACATTTTAGAGATGAGCAATTATCTCATGCTCAGCTTGCGTCTAACTTGGAGAAGAGAGAGAAGAAAGAGCGGGTCACAAAAAGGCCAAGTTATTTCCCATTAGGTCACTGGGTCACTTGTTGACATTAAATGTGGATCAGAGAATAGTTGATGTGTTATGTGTGTTACGCCTCCAGTTATTTCCCCATCCCACTTATGAAAATATTGTTTGAATATGGCAAACAGACAGTTTGTGTCTGTGCTTGTCATTCTTTGACTTTCTGTTTTCTTTGTTGTTTTCATCTTTCTGTCAGTGTGCAAGACATCAGTTCAATCAAACACATACAGTGAATGTGCCCTTCCTTACACATAGTGGTCTCCAGTGAAGGAGAGACCTATGTGTGTTGTGTCAGGCTTTGTGTTTGTGGCGACCAGGAGACAGACAGGCCAATTACCCTGCAGTGGCCCTTTAAGCCTGATCCCCCAGCAGATGGGTCACAAGGTGGTGGGCTAACCCAGGCTTGGCGCACACCAAGGGGGACATAGAGGTGCTCTTTGAATTCTTGTTCTATCACTGAAGCCCAGTGTGGAACAACAAAGTCAGACACCTTGTCCTCTTAATCTGCTTTAGAGTTAGTCAAGGGCACGTCAACACACCTCAACACATCGCATGCACACACATACATGGACTTCTATGAGATTTACATGAACAAATATGGGTATAGAGTACCAAACATAGACTGAAAGATGCACAACTTGCCTGGTAGTATCTGATGAACCATACATAGATGCATGGAAGTGAAACAATGTAAGTACATGTCATAGACTGTATATAAGACCTGGTGGTTGGTTTGTTGACAACCGTTATGAAGCCTTGAGTTTGACGATTTGGCCGTCGGCATCTTGGAATATTTTGCAACCGATGAACGTAAGTTACTATATTTGGAATGCGTAGGAGTGACGTGGTGATGCCGGATACGGCTCTGGTGGTGGCAGTGACCTGTCACTCACAGTAAGCCCACCCTAAAGCATACTCCACTTTATATAGCTGACACTAAATGGGATCAAATCAAGCTGTATTGAAGAAGACTTGAAACTAGCGATTGAGTCCATAAACTCATTTACTGTTTACTGAGGTAATACATCAAATAAGAAATCGGGCCATTTTCTCATAGACGTCCATACAATCGGACTTATTTTTGCAACCGGTGGAGTCGCCCCCTGCCGGTCAGTAGAAATAATGAAAGTTTTAAGACACGCATCCGCTTCACTCGGCAGAAATGGAGGTTGCCGACTGGTACAAGCACACAAAAAAAGTTCAGGAAATAGAAGAAAATTAATTGAAGACTTTAACAAACACACAAACGCAGAAAGCACGCCTGTACTATATGCCCTACACACACTCTAACACACAGCTCTTCGTGGGCAGCATACTAAATCAGTATATTAACTTTACCATGGCCTTTTGTCCTTCAGCAATGTCCTCACCAATGCCCACTTCTCCTCATGTTCTTAAACCTGTCTCTCCTCCATCCTACTCATTTCCTTTGCCACACACCTCTTTTCCCCTCACCCCCCTGTACATTTTCTCTTTTTATTTCTTAATTTCTCCTTTTTCACTTTCTCTCATCTGTCTTTTCTCTGGAAACACGAGCGCGAGAGGGAGAGAAGAGCAACAAATGAAAGAGCAGAAATAATGGAGGGAGAAGAGAGGATACATTCTTTGGGATTTGTGCATATGCCAGCCTGCCTATCTTTTTATTTGTGCTAGACTGTGTGCATGTTCCTACTTCTCATATGGTCTGTGGGTGCATTTACTTTTCGATGTCACTTTTGGCAAAGCAGCAGTCCTAAAGCAGCAGCCTGCTGAGGCCAGAGGCTATTGGAGCCAAACATAGAAACATGCAGAGCAACAAAGCAATCATACGCCATTTGTCCCTCACAACCCAACAAGGTTAGAGCTGAAAGAAAATAAATAAATAAAGAAGGATCGCTTGCAGCTCTGTGCGCACAGAAAAGGGAAGGGTTTTACATTGTATCCTTTTTTGATTGAAAACAAGTGTGTTTCCTTGCCAAGCATTTTCTTCCAGGCAAACCCAGTGTACCAGATTGTAATTGACTATGTGGCCTTCCACTCTCCCTGACATTCAGGGGCAGTAACTACCTCACCCCTTAAATGTTGCATTACTTTTTTTCCACTCTTTTTGGGTAGAAACTGGAGTTTGTGGCTATGGCATACTGCTGATGCCATACATCTGCCCTCTTTTTGCTTCCAGTACTTTACACGGCGTGTTTGCCATCTCATCACCTGTTTCAGCCTCCATTAAGCCATTAGGTTACATCAAACAATTTAATGTAATACTATATATGAAACCAGCTACCTCTAAAATGTACAAGACTGCATTTTTTTGTTCTTGAAAACATGAAAACATTAGGGATGCAGTGACATGATACCAGTATCGAGGATCTGTCAAAACTCATTGTAAAACTACTCTGATACAATCGCACCCGATACAATGTTATGGCCACATGACGTTAACCTCTCGACAGTTGAGCAGGTAGGTGAAAGAGCACTCGAACAGGTTTTATTTGAATGTAAACATTTTGTGTGGAGAGCAAAAGGGGTTGAACGCATTGGTCGAAATGCTGTCTCTGAAGCCACCGGCTATCGTCTGACTATGATTTAGCTTTTTAGTGGTTTAAAATTACTAGTTGCTAAAAGGACTGTATAAAAAGGGCAGTGCGCAAATGAAGTCTTGGCCACAGTATCTGCTGGTTACACCGGATCCTCAAAAATATAGCCCCCAAGAGTCTTATTAGAGATTCTGAGATTGCTCATATGCATGCTGTATGTATCACTCCTGTATAAATCAGGCATGATGTGCTAGATCAAAGTGTAAATAACAAGTGACTCTATCTCTAAATCAGCTCATTCAATCAAATTGCTCTCAAAATGATGGCAGTACACACACACACACACACACACACACACACCTAAACATTGCAATCAGCAAACGCACCAAGCATCCCTGCCTGTCATTGAAATAAACAGAGCCTTTTTGGCATATGTGCCACATTGAGCTGATACCATAATTAGCTGCCTAATCATAATCATTGTTACATTTCACTCGTTCACTTCCTGTGCAGGGGGAAATCTCCGTCCAATTTACATCATTAAAGTAATTGCCCAACACTTGCTAATGCACCAGTTAATGCCGACTTATGCCAATCTAGCCTCCCTGCTAGCTCTCATTTTCCATGATTAGCCACTGATGCTAACTGAGCAAAGCCGTGGGAGACGCATCAAGAGTCACATGCTGGCTCATACACCGAAAATACACAAGCATGCATGCAAAGACTAGGAGTTTTTTGTTTTGTGTGAAAGCCGTGTTGAAGCTTGTTAACACAAAAATGAAAAAAGTTTTAGATCTGGAGTGAATCGTATCTCAGTCACTGATATACACCATGTGTATATGTATATGACAATAAAAAAAAAAAAATGGTTTCTGATGGTATGTATGTTTACACACAGCATCTCTTCTACCTCGTTACTTTTGCATGATGTACTGCACAATTATCATCAATGTGGGAGAAGACATTGACTTATGCATACTAATTTATTTTTTAAAAAAAAGCAATCCTCTGAACAATTCACTCCTACAATATTCCCACGCTCTTGATGTGGAGTTTTAAAAATATGATAAAAATCAGTGCGGCAGAATCAGAGATGTCTTTGTTTTTCCACACATTTGTCTTACTTGCTGCATTCATTACCCATTGGCTATCAGTCTAATGACAATTTAGCCTCTGGGGGCAACGGCCCCATGGACACACACTTTGTTCGTATTTCTCAGGTGTTGATGTGGCCAGCAGATATCTAGTTATCTAGTTAACGGAGTTCTACAACCCGAATGTTTGATTGTTTTTCATTTTGGCCAGGCATATGAATGCAGATAAATAAATGAAAAGCTAATAAAAAATGATGTCAGAATTTTATTAGCTTGAATGTGATTAGTTTGTACTTTTCAGGCTACGAACGAACTACAAATGAAAACCAGCTTTCGGCACCATAAACTTGCCCAGTTACCTAAAGACTCTATTTATATGCAGATATCTGTTTATAGAGATTACGTACAATGCAACACGACCATCGACTGTTTGTTCGCAGATGTGGGTGTACATGCAAGTATAGCAGCTAATAATTTATCACTAAATTGCTTGTGACAAGTTATGCTGTATAATACAGGTGGCCCAATTAACCCGATTCAACTGCCAGTCTTACAGTCTTTGCATCGTGTTGTGGTGGAAAATGTGTTAATGAAATGAAAGGATATTCCATTGGGGCTATATGGGCTGAATATCTGATTTTACATATAATTGCTTGTTTCTCCCAATAAATATTGATGTATAGCCTATTTCGCTATAAATATCAGCTTATTACTTCTAGTATTAATAGAAATTTGAAAACAACTTATATGCTCTCAATCTATTTCTGTAGTGTGCATGAATAAATCACCATGTAGACTTGCGGGACCATTGGAGCATCTTTGTGATAGCCTCCAGAAGGCTCAATAACAACAACATAAGCCTATTGTTTCAAAATCACGGAGCACAATTATTAATCAAAGCAAGCAGGCTAAGAAATTGTGTCTCAATGTCTATTGATCTCTGTTCGGTTTCAGTACTATGGACTGCACAGCATCATACATACACACCACATACACACAACAAACAGCGCTGTCCATTACTCTGAAACAGCTACGCGATAGGAAAATGATAGGAACATGATTTTGTTGTTTTTACTTTTGTTTCGATACATGAAGCTTAAACAAAGGGAGAACAATGATCGAAATAGATGTGATTTGACCACAAGGCAAGACTTGACCAATCAATTCCGGGGGAAACCTTTACTGTTCAATTGCTTCAAGTTAAATCACTTCAGGCAATTCATGAGGTTTTGAAGGGCGGTACAGAAAAAACAACATTGGGCTTTTACAATAAAAACAACAACCGCATATTGATACGATTTCATGTTAAAATTAATTCTGCTTTTAGTGTGCTGTTCATTGCCACTAATTACTGAGTCATGCACTCTTTATGGTGCTGTAAAGCACAAAGGTATGACTCCTATTGCTCACAACCAAACACACACACACACACACACGCACACACACTTTTACTGTGGTAGACTTTAAGCAATTGCAGAGGGTGTAACTATACATGTTTCCCTCATTTGAAAATGAGCAGAGATGTATTATGATCATTGGATTTGTCTCTCAGCCTTTTCTCCTGCAGTATTTCCATCATCACGGCTGGAAATTTAAAAAATGTCCACAAAACAACTTGGCACATACTGATATTAAATACAAAAAATAATGGATATAGCAACTCTCACTGTTCAGTGGTATCTTCATTGTGTCACACAAGCTTAAAAGATGCCACTGGTTGGAGCTATGTCCTTCGTGTTTAAGTCTTTAAGTCTCTTTTAAGTGCTGGAGAGCATGATCATTCTCTGGGCTGGTGTCTATCTCTCCGTGTCCCTCTGTTCAGAGAGATAGGATAGAGATAGAACGAGAGAGAGAGCTGGTAATGATATCTTGCGTAGGTCAAGGGAGAGAGTGGGAGGGAGACCCTAACCCTGAATGTCTATTTGGAGGAACAAGTACTCTGCTTACGGTCAATTAACCTTAAGGGCTATTACTGTGTGTGGTCATAGAGCCCCCCGGAACTAGGACAGGAGTAATTTACTGAGGACTGGCCTAACCTCTTTGCCATCATGCTGTCATTCTGTTTAACAGCCGCTGACAGGGTAATACAAATACACCCACACACACACACACACACACACACACACACACACACACACACTCACACACAACCATTCTGTCTCTCCTGCCCCTTTCCATGTCTTCCTCTCCTGCGAACCTTGAAATAAAAAGATAAAAGAGGATTTAGTGCTCCCAAAAAGAATACACACCCACATTCAAGGCATGTTGCCAAAAAAAAAAAAAAGGCATACAAATTACCCGTTGTTTCAACTCGGGAGTGTTCATGCATTATTTCAAGATGCTTCTTGTGTTGGCAATAAACAAAGCCTAAAAAAAGCTATTTTCAATTTAGCTGTGTGGAATGGTCCTCATTTGTTTTTGGAGCTATCTTGTTATAGTGAAGTGCTTGAAAAGTATTTAGTGGTGCTCAATGAAATGTCTGGGATTAGGGCTGTCACGATAGCAGATTGTCCCGACACAATTAGCGTGACCAAAAAAGCATGCCTATGATGTTAACGCAATAAAAAATAATATCAGTCAAATTCATCTTTAAATTAGTTTATTGTGTGTTTTATCTCTTATTGGCAAATGAATAACACTCAAAATACTGATAGGTGGAGACGGAGTCTGTAACCATAGCTGTATAACGGTATGTACAATTATTTAAGAAGCACTGTATTACACTGGCAACTTTTGTTGAGGTATGTTGGACAGATCAACACACTCAGTGTCCCTCCCTCCATCACCTATCATGACTAAGAGTCTGTTTCAATATGTTGTCATCTATTGAACAATTCAAGTCTATCAATGGAAATCAAAAGGGCTTTATTTTGAGCCATGCATATATGATATATATTTTATATTCTATGTATCTACAGTTTAGCCCTCTTTTATTTTGACACATAAATAAAGGTGAGTTTTCTATCTACAGAAACGAGTGAGCAGGAGACAGTGGGAGACGCATGAATGTAAAGAGAGCTCTAGGGAGAGTCGTACAGTATTAATTTCCCCGTCATTGCCCAGCGTCTCCCCCGCGCTAACCTCTGGAACAGTCATTCTCATAAAGGCTGCATATATTTATAGTATGTGAGCAGGGGCATTTTAAATGTCGGCACTGCAGCCTCCCTGATTTATGAGTTAGGGTTTTAACCGTCACTTGCAAGTGTATGCCTAGGTGTGTGTAGAATTCTGTGTTTGTGCCCGTACCTGCAAGTCTATAACTACTGTGAATGCACGTCTGTCTGTGTGTGTGTGTGTGTGTGTGTGTGTGTGTGTGTGTGTGTGTGTGTCAGCTGTGACCTTGAATGGGCAGCATATCATTGTTAAGCACAGGTGGCCTGTGTTCACCATTGCTGTAATCTACAGCTTTACTCTGTGTGTTGCCAGGCACAGAAGACTGGGCGGAAAACTCTGTGTGTGTATGTGTGTGTGTGTGTGTGTGTGTGTGTGTGTGTGTGTGGAGAGACTGAGGGAATAAAAAGTGTATTTATCAAATTTATTGTTTGGTACTCACTTTGTAGAGGCGAGTACACTCATACCTCTATCATAATAAAATTGTCGACATCATAACCTAGAATTTGCAATGTTCTACAGGATCCATAAATTCAACACCCAATTCTTGTCAAAATATAAACACCTCCTCAAGCGATGTTACCGCATCTGATGCCAACTCTCGTGAGGTATTACGACTAACTTAAGTGCCTGCCATTGATGTGCTCTAGTGTTGTTATATGTTTGTCAATGTGTGTACAGGCAGCAGATGCTGTCTCCATAATGATCCAAGTCTAGCTCTAATGAGCAGCACACCCTAATTGATTACAATCAGCACCAATGGGACACATCAACCCACCACACCCTCAACTCCAACCCTCCATCCTCCTTTCTCTGAGTTGTGTTGAATCCCGTCTAAGTAAACAAAAGTAGAAAAGAGAGGCAAGAGCAGTGAGCAGGTGGAGATAAAGGGGAGAGAAAGATGGAAAGAGAATGAGGGAGAAAAAAGCTGAAAAGAAAAGGATCATCACTGGGGAAACACACGAGGTAGAATAAGGAGCAACATTTCAATCTTGCATTACGTCAGTGTCATTTTGGCAACCACGTCCATTAAAATGTAGACAAACTGAAGGAGAAATGACAGGTTGAGACAATAGAGGGGTTCAAATGAGGGAGGTGAGACGGATGACGTGATCCACTGACTGACAAAGGTGCATATCAACACAAAAACTGCTTCAGGAATAATATAAGAGATGAAATGTTTGCACCAGAGAGATGAGAGTGCAAAGTGTGTATAACAAGGCTTAAGTGTGTCCCACAACATTAAACTCTGATATGGCTGCAGTGAAAATGGAGAAACACTGAAGCTGACCTCTTCACCCTCCTCCACCACTTGCCCTTTCCTCCTTAAGTCACGTCGTCCTCCCTGTGATTCATTCTACTTCTGTAAACTTTCCGTGTCAGCGCACTGCATGTGCTGACACATGCTTCTTTGACGGACGCTCTTGCCAGCATCCTACAGTAAATATTTGATGAATGTTTGTGATCCTTTTATCCTTCTCACTGTGAAACGCATGGCTGCAACTGATTTAAGTAAATGATGACGATGACACCAGGCACACGCTTGCACACCCACACTGTGCAATGTGTGGCATTATTTGTGGCGTCCAACAAAGAGAGAATCTTTGGCCCAGCATTTCATAGGATGACTCATTACTCAACATGTTCATGTCAATCTTAAGTCTATGTTTTTTTTTTCTTCCTCCGAACCTTTTCTCTGGCATGCCTCGAGAGAGAGACGGTAGCTGTGTAGTAAATTCTCACTTCCCCGAGGCAAGGACGTGTTCCTGTAATCAAGTGAAACATTTGGCTTTTATTCTAATGAATCTGATTAAGGGAATTTTCATCCATCTATTTTAAATTGGCTTAACATGCTTTGTGCAAATATGCAGTCACTTATGAAGTGTTCGCTAATCTAGTTTTTCTCTGTCACACATGTTTAAAAAAATGCATTTCTTGCCTCAGATGTTGTCGTACTTTTCTATATTATTTGTCTACCAATTTTCACTTGCAATGTTGGTGTTGTCCTTAGTGTGGCTGCCTTTCCTACCTGCATCATCGGCAGACTCCAGGGAGACAGAGTCTGAGAAGTGACTTTGATGTAACTGACAATTCCATAATGAGGATGTTTATATTCATCTGATGTGAGATTCCATTATGAAATGAGGACATTTTGGGTCATGTTTGTTGATATCATTCAGCTATTCCACGCATGTTGATTAATGGAGAAAATGCTGCCAGCATTTAACATTTATAAAGTTCAAGCCTAGAATTTAGAAAATGATCTATATCTAATGCCCTCTCGATAAAGCTCACTTTAAGGGAATTTTAGGGTGTCTCCCCATCTCGCCTAATCATCACTTTCTCTCTTCCTTCATGGTATTCTCTCTCCTCCCTCAGTCTTTATCTGCGTGGGTTTCCTAAGTCCCACACATAACAAATCTGATTTATGACAGCCCTGCACTCTTTGCTCACTCTCTTTCCACTCCACGGTTTGCGTTGTCATGTTTTCTTTTCCCATCTTCTATTATCAGGGGATGAGTAAATGATGTTAAGAGTCTTGATAGAAGCCTAAACAAACCCCTGAACACACAAATTCTGGTTAGGTTAAGGTTCTTATGTTGACGTGTTTCTTAGTGCTTTGTGTCATGTCGTCAGGCACTGGCTTTAAGTCTCCCTTTTTGTGGCCATCTTGTGCATCACCGCGGCTCCACTCCACCAGGAGAATCATAACACACTCTGTCAGCCACTGTCGGCATACAGGTCTGACTATGTGACACATTCACTGGCATACATGTAAATAAAAATACACACACTTACCCTATATCACACACACACATGCACACACAGACAGGAATGTATTCTTACAAGGGCACATGTATAACTTGCTTACACCGTTACACACATTCCAGTCCGTCCTGCCAGTATCAAAATTGTCAGTTTTGAGGATGTGTGAGCATGTCTGGTGGTGTGTATATGCATGTTTTAGAGCTTACTAATTATAGTACATAATGATTAATTTACAGGCTCAAATTTCTCACTACACTAAATTATTCAGTGACACTCACTTCTTTTAAAATAAAAATCAAAGCAAGCAGACGTGGAAAGGCAGGGAAATGATAACATCGCCTGTTTACTGTAAGTGGAAAGGCAGCATTCTGTTGTGTTTCCAGTGTTGTCTACTACAGTGTTGCAACTCAGTTTGTGTTGAAGATGTTGAGTCGATGCAGACCTTTAGAGAGACTCAGGCCAAAACTCTAAAACAATAAACAAGTCAGTTCTTAAATCATATGATGTTCCATTCACCCTTTAATGGACTGGATGAACTCTCTCCCCAACAGGGGATTTGTATCAGTAATACTCCGAGCTATTGTCTGGTTAACAGTCTAAAAGGAGGAAAACACATGTTGGGACGATGCATGAGAAAATACCTTCCGCACTTCTGAGAACCCAAACCACTAGCTTATCAATTTTAAGTTCTGTCACAGAGTTAGTACACGCCCATCAATAGGTTTTGCATGAGACAAAGTACAAATTCCAATATATGCCAGTTTGATTCATCGGGAATACTATAAACACACAGACTTTTGGGGTAGGGTATCCTAATCATTGTCTGAATCGATAGGTAAGGTCATACCACACACTCCAACTCTGCTGCTCTTCTGGGATGATCCTCTATTAGAATGAAATGAAAGACAGTGTCCAAAGATGGCTGCGTCCTAAGAACTGCCACAAATCCAGTCTTTTGCTGTATACTCAAAAACTTAACCTCTGCACTCTGGGGTCAAGTGGTTCACAGACACAACAACAGAACAGTACTTATGGACAGAGAAAAATCAATTTCACCCTTGAGATCCATCACCCTGATCTTCGCATTTTATCCAGATAAACAGGTGTGAGGCCTTTCAACACGTTAAGTTAGGTTTTTAAACACATTTTTTCAGACCTTCAGGTTTGAAAAGTGAAGCCAATACAGCAGTGCTGTACGTCCTGATTGGCCAGATACGCTTATGCAAATGTTCTAAAAGAGACAACAACACAATAAATATACACAGCGTGTTCTCTGAAGTTGAGAAATATAGAAGGTGTAGTTCTAACTCACGCAGGCCCAGCGCTCTACTGGACTCCCCTCCAATCATGTGTTCGCCTACTGTCTCCAACGTTGAACTCTGTTGTATTCCATATTGTATATTTTTCTGCTTTGCTCTAAAGCCTTTTGGAAAAAGCGGACATCAGTGGACACAACCACAGTAATTAAGAATATATGCACACCTGAGGCCTTCTCTATATCATTATGCTACAAACCAGATATATTCCAAATTGATTTCTGACACTTGCAGTCATACCAGCGAGCTTTGTGGACAAAGTGGTCATTGGCCTCCTGGGTATAGGGAAAGGCCCTTCATGAGGGTCCAAATTATGGTCTTTTTGTAAACTCAGAGACTAACAATGAGCAACTGGTTTGCAAAGAGTCTATGTTAGGAAAGAAGCAGGAGTGAGTGCTGGGCTGTTTGATCCCTGACTAACTCTCACACAGATGTAAGTTAAATTGGGCATAGAATAGATGCAGATCATTATCCTAATCACAAGATGCTATGGGGTTACAGTTGTACAAGAGAAGCATGCTCCAAAACGGCTTATGCCAAGGCAAAGAAAAACGAGTCACACGCTTTCAAGCAACTGTGCAAACACACACACACACACACACACACACACACACACGCACACACACGCACACACACACACAATATAACACTGAGCAGAAAACTGCTTATCATCTTAGAATAACCCAAAGGACAAGGAGAAGAAACATGACTACCAATTAGGTCTTTATCTCTCTTGTCTTCCACTCCTCTTTCTACTGCGTGCTTTTTTTTTTTGCATTTTTTCCTCCTCCCGTTTTGCTTGTAATATGTTCCATAATTTTAGAATAACTCCTTTAACCCTGGCATTTTTAGGAGGCGCTAATCTGTGTTCTCAGATGAAAACAGTACCTCTGACATGAACAGCAAATTGTTGAGAAGAACCATATGTTTAATCTGCGCAGTATATGAAGTATATCTTGCACTGCCTCCAAGACCAGGACATTTCTTCACGCTTTCAGCCATATTTTCACTTAAACATGGTTTTGCTCATATACATTATAATTCTAGATTTGAGTTTTTTACCAATGCAAAAGACGTAGGACATACAAAGTGGTTTTCTTTTGGTGATGTTGTGCAATGAAACTTATGTTTGCATAACACTATTTGTCAACACCATGCTTTTGTTTCTTGACCTTTTATGGGCAAGCATTGTGGCATCAATGTGCCTGGAGCCCTTCTAGGTAGAGAGTCTAGTTTCCTACTCGTGAAACTCACCAGTGTGGTGGGCCAATCTGAGAGACTGCACGCTGGAGGTCTGTTATTTTGCTCCTGCTCGCATGGGCAGAGAACTGGTGGATTATTTATACTAACCCTATTCCTTCATTGCTCAAGCTGCTTTGACCAGTACCAGCATGACTTTGCTAAGTGCTGTTGATAGGCCTCCTTGTCAGCAGCTTGTGTCCGACATGCCAACTGCCAAATTGTATTAGCCGTCATACTGCTCAACGCTTGGCTTTGCAGGATTGGTGTGGGAGTGTTGCTTCAGGAACCAGTGATAGGATCAAGATAAGATACAGGAAGGCCAGTTTGATGAATTTATTTTTAAGTAGGCACTTGTGTCCACACCTCTGCTGTGCCAACAAACTGGCCTCAGCTTTTTTCTTTTTATCACATATTGCTTATGTCTGTCTGAACATGGCCTTGGGGAGGGGGCCAGGGTGGTTCTGACACCCTCCCCCACTGTTGGTGTCTTTACGTTATTAAGGTTATCCTTCCAGAATCTTTGCCAGGTAATTTCAATTGAACTAAAGCCAACCGGACCTTAGCCATAGAGTTGGCAGACATATGGAACATCATTTTTGGAAACAGCTTTGTCATTTAGATGTTTAGACTTGTTTCTTGTGTTTTTTATATATTAATGTTTTGCAAGTGTATCGGGATACCATCCAATATCTAAGAATGGCATTTATTGAGCAATGTACGACATTCATGATATAGCAGCAAACAACTATCTGCCATGTTAAAGATATAGTGAATAATGTCTACCTGAGCAGAGAATGAAGTCCCTCTTCTTCTGTGTGTGTTGTTATCTGACTTCTTCTTGCTTTGTCCACATAGCCGCGTCGACCACTAGCTCACGGCCGCCTCTCTGCACTGCTCTCATACAGCTGATATTGCCGTCCCGACCGGCGTTGTCGAAGCACCCACCCTGTGATTCCCCCTCAGGTAAATACTGTCAGCTCTGCCAGCACTTTTGCCGTAGTTTGCCCTGTTAGCACTGTTACCCAAAAGCTGGGTCAAATGAGATTCATGATTTGTTAATGAGAGGAACAGGGGATTCATACTTTACAACAGCGTAGGTGATGTTCAGGCTCAATCCCTCGTTTTCACCACAACATGCTCTCCAGATTTCACATGAATTTCTTTTCTTTTCAGACAAGTCATAGTGAAGTGTGTGCCTACGTTTGTCTCTCTGTCTGTGTGCATTGACACAGATATATGTGTGTCCATGCACTGGCATCTGGAGAGGCCTCAAAGAGCTCTTCCCCTCTCCGAACACTCTCCGTGCTTCAAAATCGAGTTGAGTGGTTTCCCCAGATATCCCTGATGCGTTTGCCTCTGTCGTGAGGCTATCACGCTGGAGAGCTTTGGAGGAGAAGGGTCATTAGATTTGGCTAACAAACATAGGCCTCCTCACATATTCGGTGCCATCGAATTTACATGCCGTAATGAGATTCCTCATAACATGACGTGGCATAATTTTGTCCTGATGTATGAGAGAGCATGGCTTTTTTTTTCAAGGACTTTGTTTTCATTGCTTTTTTTTGTTAAGGGTCTCATCTCAGCTACTTAAATGGAGATATTGTATCGCTGCGGTGTAGGGATGTGAATTATGTGCTGAAGTGGACATCCTGTTAAGTAGTTTGAAAACAGAAACTTTAAGTTCTGAACCAACTTAAGCATTCTTAAGCATTCTTAAGCATTCTTAATCATACGTTATTACTATGTCAAACTTTTCAGTCTTGATTTGATTCAGCAGTCCGCATATCTTTTTACACTATCTTTTTCAACATCAATATATTTCTCACATTGTAATGAATTTTGAATGAACGTCTCTCCTTTTAGTGTTCACAAATGTATGAGTGCTGAAAATATGTTTTCAAGTAGAAACACTGCCAGGAATGAAACAAGTTGGGGTAAAATAAATAAAAGATGGTCAGAAAGCCTTGCCGATCTCATTGAATATTCCAACTTTCAACTTTTTAAAATCAAACTATTCTGTATTTACCCAGATTTTTTACATATCTCAAAAGTCCAGTTCATTAATTTAAGGCAGGGGTCCCCAAACTTTTTCCTGTGAGGGCCACATAACTTTTCCCTTCTCTGATGGGGGCCGTGGTCAGCTTGGCGTACAAATGTATTCTGCTGAGCTAACAGTCCACTTTTTAGCTTTGAGAGTTTGTCTGCTCGCATTTGGCCTTGCAAGTTATCATACTTGTCTTTGTGATGGGATTCATAGTGTCGGCGCAGATTGTATTCTTTGAATACCGCCACCGCCTCTTGACAGATGAGACAAACAGCCTTTTCTTTGCATTGAACAAAAAAATAATCGTTTGACCACTGCAGGTTAAATACCCTGCATTCTGAATCAATTTTTCTCTTACCTAACCTTTTCACCATTATTCCATTCTATTTGACAGGGGCTAGTCTAGGATTTGCATGGCCAGACTGAAAAAAAATCATAATGCGTCTCTGGTATTGTTCAGGGGGCCGGGCCAAATGTGGAGGCGGGCCGTATCCGGCCCGCGGGCCTTAGTTTGGGGACCACTGATTTAAGGCAACAGAAACCTTCTCTGAAGAGTGCAATTCCTTTTGTACACAGATCAAAGGGATTTAAACCAGGGATGCTGCAAAATCAGATGGAAGCTGAGAGGTGAGAAGTCAAGAAATTAAAGAATGAATGAAAGGAAAAAAGATGGGACAAGATAGAAGGTGATGAAAATGTCAACTTAAATGTAAAAATCGCAAACAGCTTGACTTTGAAAATCTCTCTCTCTTTCAGTCTCTCTCATTGCTGCTTTCCCTCATATCCTCTCATTCATAGAGGCGTAGTGTCTCAATAGATGACATCATACTATGTACCACGCATGCACATAAACACACACATTATTCCTAACACCTTGCAACACTTTGATATTTTATTAAGTGTTCAGAGGGTACAAAGCATCTATAATGTTCTCCTTTCTTTTGGACAATACATCTCTCTAGCTGGTCATAGTGACCCTCCACCTGCCTGCCCATCCTCCTTCACCAGCACTTATCACCACAGCTGAGCAACACCAAAAGGCAATTACTGCCAGGTGAGAATCTGACACTTTTCACAATTCACTTAGCTGAGAGATTGCCTTTCTATATCCAGCCTGAGATTGTGTCCGGAGGAAAAACACCACTGCTCGAGCACACAAAACAAAAGCTCAGACTACACAAAGTATGTGTGTAAAGCCTCCTGGTCTTTCTGGGAAAATTGAGCAAAGCCCCACCTGCTGGCAGCAGGTAAAAGTACGGTTGTGATGGTGCTTGGTAACTTAGAAATAAATACAATTCTGTATAAATGCATTCCATCCAAAATCCTGCTGTTATTTTAGCATGTTTCTACAATGTAGGTTCGATGGCTGAACATAACAGTTTCACAATGGTGGTTGAATTGCACTTGGCTGGTGACACTGCTATTTGGGGGTATCCCAACATTTGCAACGGCAAGTGCCCCAAATGGGGGAAAACAACAAAAGTGTCAAAGCCTTTGGCAATGAAAGTGGATGGCACACATTTGATGCCAAGTAATTGCCTGTTGCCCCCTGCAATTCGATTTTTCACTTGCCAAGTTCTGTTGTCGTCATTTGCTTGTAGTTGGCAGAAGTTAGTATTTATTTTTAATTCTGTTTTTACTATTAAGATAGCAACTGAGAGATTTTTTTTATGAAGACTTTTAATGAAGAGTCTGAAACAAAAAGATTAAGCACCTCGGTGCCCACAAGCTGCGGGATATTGTTTTAAACCAAACTGCTGGTAAACAATCACAGAATTAAGGTTGAGTGTTTCTTAAAGGAAAAATATCTGACCAGTAGAGTAAGTGTTTGGCACATTTTGAGTCAGAGCCACGGCCTGAACAAATGACATGGTAACATTTTATGTAAAGAATAAGTATGCATTTAATAAAAAATAAATGTACAGCTTTGAATACTGCTCATTTGCTTGCTAAACTGTTACTCAATGCTGTGTCATGTGTTTATTTTTAAAGGAAAAAAAGCTAAGTGTTGCTGTAAGGTTGAAGGTTGAGGCTTCATTCAGAACACAGCCGATACCTTGGGGCATCCTTTTGATCTTTCCAGAAAGACTTTAAAATGGTAGCATCCTCTAGCCAGCCTTGGGCAGCCCTGATTAATCCGCCCTAGATGCCCAGTGAAGGATTCAGACTGTTTTTTGGGATGATTCAGCAATCCACAAGTCAAAACCTATAAGTTTTGTTTGTGTATTTATTTGCCCAGTGATAAAACAGAGGAAGAAAGTAATTAAAGGAAATTATATGAGATAAAACTGAAATTGAGGCTCCAAATGTGTGCAGATACTACAAAAAAACAACAGCAATGAGGCTCATGAGGACATTTCACCAAAAAATATTTTCACTTTCCATCTCAATTCACGGTCCAACACCTGGTACCTGCTTCATAGTCATTTTACCGCTGACTCAAACAAAGAAATAATTTGTCTCTGGTACTTTCTTTTACACATATTGCTAATTGGTCTCATTCACCTTGTCTTATTACTAATTGTAATTTTGTTTAATTCCCATCACACCCTAAAACAGCAGGCACAACCAGTCAGTAAACAATACAAAAATGGCTCTTTTTGTTCCTTCTTGTGATATGTATTTTTTGTTTTCAGTCCTGCTTTTCCAGTACAGTTAAACATTCCTCAGCCACAACTCTCAGAGCTGTTTTCATCCCCACTCCTCTACGTCCAGCCCGACGTCCCCTGAGGCCCCCTTGCTGAATTGGGGTGGAGATTGAAAGCGGGAGCTATGGCGAACTGACATTCCCTTTCAATATTTAATATTTTAACATTTAATCCATAGCACTGCTATGTGCTCTCTATTTCAATGTTTCTCTTTCTGTCTGTTTAAGCTCAGTTAGAATTTAGCGACTGATGCTAGCATGCTCTTGCTGACTCTGTTTTGCCAGATGCCTGTACAATGCTCTCTTTCTTTCTTTCTCTTTTCATACAGCATATGTTTCCTATTAAAACTACTAACGTTGTATCTTTACCAACGGCTGTAAAGAAAAAGGTGAATGTATTTGACTTCAATTGGGGCATTTCAATATGAAAAAGACTTAAACTCAGTTTTTACATTCAAAGTTACTACTGGCTGTTTCAAGTTCTCTGCTCGCAAAAAGCATTAATAAATACAACCCATGCAGGTGGTATATTTTCTTAAGATAATCACCTTTGAGAAGTATGGCGGGTTGTTTGGACATTTAGAAGAGAGGGATTACAGTTCATTACCAATACCACCCACTCCTACCACGCTTCCTGGCATTTAATAAAGGATGAGACAGAAGAGAATTCATAAGTGGTAAGAAGAATTATGTGAAGGCGGTAAATAGGAAAAGGTTGACAGGAGAGGGCCAGAGGACACTCTTAGTAACTTTAAGTTTAGGGCACAGCGCCTCCCTGAGATTTCTTTGCACTGATCATTTCATGTTTCAGAACTTCATTAAATTCAGTTGATGCAAAGAAATTAAAAAAATTTGAAAAGGAAAATCACAAAGTGAAAGAAACAAATTTGCATGGTTCCTTCCTCAGGGCCAAACAGTTCTAGTTACGGTTCTCTCATTATTCACGGCATTCAGTTCACAGCCCCCCAAAAAAGTGATTCTTGTCATGATTCTTGTTTTGTCATCATTACAGTCTTAGAAGTGAGAGGAGTGCAAGGTCTATTCACTCATAATTCTAATGTTCTACTCCCTAGTATTCCCATGCATGTGCAATGTGTAATCTGCATTAAGGAAGGTTAGCAAGGAGCAAAATCTCACATGAGACAGAAACGTCAGTCCCCTGGTTGAATGTCCTATGTTTGTTTGATCCATCCACCACGCCTCCCTCGTGCTCTTTCCCCCGCACTTTCTCGCTCTTAATACTGCCTCTGTTACTTTGGGTAAGCTAATATATATGCAGATGGGTTTACATTGGAGGTACTTAAAAGCCTGTTGCGTCGTATACCAACGCTGAGGGCCAATGTCCAAGCAAGGGGATTTGACACCCTGGAAGTGAGACCAGGCTGAAATGTAATATCCATCACAGTGATAGGTGATTGATACTGTTTTTAAGTCTGATTGAATACCCTGGTATCACATTTACTCCCCACTACAAACTGTGATAGTTAAACACATGAACAGGTCTACTGCTTCTAAAACACATTCATTTTTTTGCATGACGTTTCAAATAAAAATCTTGTTCGAAGGTCACTCCCGTCTGGTGTCCTCTACATATCTATCCTTGAGCACCTTACCCAGGCAGATCCCTGCTGTGACGGTGTGTTTGTCCATTAATCTCCAGTATGCTGACAAGTTAACTGTCTGCCTGAGATCCTAATGCATCATCTCTGTGTGGGCATGGGGACTGGCACAGCCCGTTAGGATAGCTTTAATCGCTGCATCAAGAGTTACTGCTGGAGCCACATGAAGAACAAGCAGATGCATTCCTAAAACCTTCGGCATCAACACCTGATATGTCGGTTTTATTTGTGTTGTTTTCTGCATTCAGTAAACAATGGTTTATGTGGTGAGATTTAAGGTGTCACACTATCCCAAACTCTGAGGACGTCTTATTTGACACTCGGCCAATGATATAAATAGCTCCACCAAAAGGAGCAATGTTCATTGTGTGAAGTGCGTAGTACATTTCTAGCACCTCACTAGTATAAAGCTTTAAATGTTATTTACTTCTGACGTATCTGATGATTACCTCAATGAGCCTCTTGTGATGGCGCTAATGCCAACACAAGCTGATACATTTATACTCGCTTGTAGGGCATCCTTTTGTGTGTGTGTGTGTGTGTGTGTGTGTGTGTGTGTGTGTGTGTGTGTGACTCAGCCGTTATTGGAGGTTATTTCGATGGAGCGGTGTTCATTTTTTCCCATAACACCCTTCAGCAGCTCCAGCCCATATTGACTTCTCAGACTCATCTATTCTCATTTATGAAATGATGTCAAAACTCCATGGCAACCACTCTACCAGTAGCCCTGGGCTTGCTAACCAGAAAGAGGCAGGAAACAGGAGTACCATAAGCACACACACACACACACACACACACACACACACACACACTGATGGTGTATGTTGAAGTCAGTTTTCTTTACATGATGGATTTAGTATTGAAACACTGAGGAAGAGGAAATGAGAATAAATAAATTATGTGTGACACCACACAGCCCCTTGTCTTCACCTTTTGGGGAGAAAAGTGATTTATACTGAACATAATTTTAACTTTATCAATTTACTGAAAGAAAATTGGTATTCTTTAGCATGCGGTTGAATACATTATTCGACTATATTCCATGAAGATAAAACGAATTTTCTAAGAAATCTTGACATGCGAACTTCACTCACGTGTAGCTGAATGTGTTGCTTGTTCATTCCCCCAAAAAAATCTATAATACAAGTTTTCCATTAAACAGCTTAAGTCCAGTACCATCAACTTTGAATTGCTATTATCATGTTTGTATTGACATAAGAAAAACCCCAGGGTTCATTTCAACAGCCTCACCTCTCACGTGTATTTTGAACCCTCTGTTATCCACGTGTCAAAGAAGTCACACAACACATTTAACAAGTTAAAGCTGGAAAACATCTGAGCACATTGCTCCCTGATAGAACAACTGTTTATTTTTACTCCATATCTTACAGCCTTTGAAGGCTTGTAAATATTCCCCATTAACTTCCTGTTGTAATTAATGAAACATCTTAAGGACTGTAAACACCAAGACATGGTTTGATATGGAAACAAGAAAATCATATTTGCATTTATGTGCAATTATTTTTCCCTTTCACGATGGTTTCTTCTCCATATCACAGCCCAGTGTTTTTTGTGTGTGGGTTTGTGTTTTCCCTCTCCGAGAAAATATGAAAAATAGGATGTGGAGGAAAAAAAAAATTAATATGTTAAAAACCTTATTACAGTAATCAGCAAGGCGGAGTTGGGGACAATTTCCCCAACGAATGATTTGCATAATTCAATTTCTAGTACACTATCAAAACCCAGTATGCGTTTAAGGCCTTAGCAAAAATAGTGATATTTCTAAGTTACTGAAATAAAATTATATTTTACCCTCCTTTGCCCTTTCTGCTTTTGCCACAGTGTTTCTCAGGGAAGCATTTTGTACTGTGCTGCTACTGATAATTGCCATTTGCAATGGACTCATTTCAACTAAGCTAATTAATGATTTTTTTTTCACTCCTGCAAAAGTTATTAATCGTTCCTCTTGAAAACATGCTTAAGCAGTATTCCAGGCTCTGTCTCTGAGTCCATTGTCAAGACAAGGACAAGACATGCCTATTCAAACTTCTTCCTACAGCTTGGTCAAGACTATATCATACAGTACAGTTATTCCCACAGAATTTTGGCTAGACTGAGTCCCATTATTTATGTGAAGCTCTCAATAGAATCAACCTTGGCCATGAATTCCTATCGCTGATCAAACTCATCTATAAGAATCCCACAGCTCAAATACTCCCGAAACTAATGATATACTTCGCTTTTCATCCCCAGACAGACAAGAAAGAGGTGCCCGCTATCCCTTCTAAAGTTTGCTCTTGTTATCGAAGCCATGACACAGTTAGACCACTAAAGGAACAAGCAACGAGTTATCGTTGTAAGCCGATGACATTCTTATATGTTTTTCTGTGATAATGATAGCCCTCAGCAGCAGAACAAAAGCAAATGTTTTGAGTTAAATGGCCAAAAACCTGTCATTGTCTGTAGGCTTATAGGGCAAACTAATTTAAACACTTAGTCTTTATATCACAGTGTATACTGCCCCATGCTTTGTCACAAATTGCATCTGTTATCACCTTTCTGGGTTCCAAACACACCATATGGCATTAACATCAAACCACAAATGAAAATGAGAACGTTCCATTGCTTTATCCAAGTCATTCTCCCAATGACGCTGTGTTGGAGCAATGTACTAAGGAACAGTTATTGAGGATTACTAACCACTTCAACACTTGGGGGCATGTGTTTTGAAGCAAAGAGTGAAAATTATCCCCAAGGATATTTAGTTGATGTTGGAATTTTTCAAATGAGAAATGGTACATTTAAAAAACATCTGTGGCTGCTCTGACTTTTGAATGTCAGTGCCACTGATGCTGCAGATGGAAGTTGAAAAGTTGAAATTTTACAAAGACTTAGGAGCTTGAACTTAATTAAAAGCAATAATATAAATTTCCGTCAATTTAAAATGTTAGTAGATGGGTCGTTTCCTCAAAAGCTGAAGTTATATGTTTTTATCATTTGGCAAATGACTCTGAAAAATGTATTTTTACATCAAAGCAGAGTATGTATTAGTTAATATTTGATAAATGGGCTCTGACTTCATCATCTAAACTATAAAATTTTCCTCTACAATATAGCAATGAACAGTAAATAATGTAACACACAGAAGTCTAAAGTAGAAGTATAAAAATAAAACCAAGCCAAACCTCCCACATGAGTAAAGACTGGAGCCCACCAGTGGAGGCGGTCACTGATGGGCTTTCTACTCATCCCCTAAACCTAAAGTAAGGGACATGATTCTCACCCTGCAACACTTAAGACCTCATACACCCTGGCTCATAAAAACATCTACAAAATTGGAAATGTTAAATTGTTATTGTTAATCTATTTTTTTCAGTGTGAACAATGTACATACTGTACTAACCACAGCATAGCTCAATTCCTGCTCAAACTGCCCATTTTGCCCGTAACACCCTGTAGTCTCTAGACTGCAACATCCTCAATCATTTTTACTTTACTTTTCTTTATCCTTTCATCTCTGTTGCTCAGCCATTCCACCTAAATAATCTATTCCACCTAAATTTACTTTAATGTTTTCAAATTTTCAAAGCCTATAACCAGGTGGCAGTTGTGAGGATTCAACTCCTACGGATGAGTTGTGTGTACAGTATCTGGAAACGTTTGTGTATGTATGCCAGCTATAAAATCAAGTGTGTGTGTGTGTGTGTGTGTGTGTGTGTGTGTGTGTGTGTGTGTGTAGGTGTCTGCGTATATTTGCATGAATCCTGCAAGCCATTTGGGGATTAGGCTGTTATTGATCCAAGACGGACACAGTATTTACTGGGATAATTCGCAAAGTCCCATCATCATAACTGTCTGAGACAGCCGTCTAACTTAATGAAAGCACTTCCCAAATGTCAAGTGGTTAACACCAAGCTGTGAGATAGCCATATCAAAACACACATACACACACACACACACACACACACACACGCACACGCTCACAAAGCGCTATTAGAGTAATTGTCAGCTACATTCAGCATATCCAACTCACTGACAGTTGCTTTATCTTAAGTCTTCAACTCATGGAATTGTGCACACATGCACGCACAAACACAAACACACACACACACACACACACACACACACACACTTGAAATGCACTATTTGGCCTTAGAGGATCACTCTGATGTGAGCAAAATCTAACATTTGTAATGTTTTTGCATTCCAAATGTCTTGACAATTCGGCCAACAGTTATGCAGATGTTTGACTTTGGACTGACTGGACCAATGAACTGACATTGGCATCAAAAGGGTTGTATTGCTAATGTGGCAAAATAAAATGAATGAATGCTTAATACAAATGTCAAACTTTACAATAACGGTTGGCATTAATGGAAGTATCTGTCAGAAAGAAAAGTGTTTCACATCATGAGATATCTGAATATCTGCCATGTGACTTAACTTCAACTGTGTCTAAAGATTGCTCATATTCTGGATGTATTGATGCTTTTCCTTGATAACCAAGCTAAGTGCACCCATTACTACACAGATGATCTTTGGGGTCGTTTCCCATTACCAAGTAGGTAGACTATTGGACAGAGTGACCAGCAATACAAGCATTAATGGCAGAAGTGATAGTCTGTTCCCTGGAATAAATCAGATATATTTTATCAGTCGATATTTTCCATGGCCAGTCCCAGTTTACCTACATTTTTATCTTTATTATTTTGGGAGAAAGGTTGTTTTTGTGACAATCGCTTTATAATTGCAAAAAGGTAAAGGGTTCAAGAAACATTAATGGAGCACCCTCTTTCTTTAATTGTCCACGTATTTGATTCCATGCCACACTTTGACCCTGGCCTACTCACCCATCTAGAATGTTCCCATGGCAGTGCTACGTTGTTCTCACAACTCATTATTTTACTCCGTTTCAAATAGAATTGAAAAATTAACTTCAGAGCTCGATTCAAAGAATGTCAAAACCGTACAATGTGATTACCAATTATCTTCTTTCAATTCGGTACCTTGCACCAGCAAATGTACGTGTTTAATGTATTACATTCTCCATACTCTAAACCTTACCCTCTGTACTCAGGTGTCATTTGGGATAAGGGGACTATATTTGGAGATTCAAAGAGGCCCAATAATTTCCTGAAAAACTAATTTGCTGTGATCGGTCTTCCATTGCTGCCTCCTCTTTGCTCCCACATGTGTTTACACAATTTGATGGAGCACTTTCCACGGCCCATCAAAATTAAAAGAGGAAAGGGAAACCCTGCACTGGCCCCCAGAGACGGTGTGTACAAAAAGGGGAATCAAAAGCAAATTGAAATGATTTCAATGCTTATTATTACTGTTCTGATTGTAGTGTTTGCCATATTATAATGCCAGTGTCGCTGTTTTTCTTTATTTTTGCTTTGAAAGAGCCCATTCTTTTGTTAATTGCCTTGGCATCGCTCAGGCACAGCCTTGCCAATAAAGCACCTTGAAATTGAAAAGTGAATTGGAACCGAACGGAGGGAGGAGATTCTCTCTCTCTGTCTCTCTTTTTTTTCTGCAGCTGGTAAAGCAGGATTAGGCTTGGCACAGAAAGAGACAAAAGGGAGCGTGTTTGTGTGTGTGTGTGTCCGCTTTCACGCCTGTGTGTGTCTGTGTGCCATCACTGTCCTGGAGTCAGGGCAGCAAGGTTTTTAGGGGACTCAATTAGTTCAGCCCAAACACAAATCCGGAATCTTTTGCATTCCAGGTCTATCTGGGATGTGGCAGGGGAAATGCTAAAGCTCTGCCCACAACTCAGAAAACCTCAAAGTCCCTCCCCTGCCCCGCTTATCCCTGAGAATCCGGCACACAGGGGGACTAGAGGGGAGCAGATCACAGCTGGAATCCCACGATCAGCCGATGCTCTGGGTTTTCTGATGTCGCTCTGGTTTGTTCCGGGTGAAAGGCAATTTGGCCCAGTGTCTGCTGGTGCCAGGTTTATATGAATTGTGTTTGCAGCAATAAAAGAGCCATCATTTCAGTGTTTGTATTATACACATGGCGAGTGGAATGTTAGCAGAGTAGCCATAACGTTGTGTGCATGATTATGAATGTGCTGTAAGTCATTAAGCTTGCAGTTTTGGACAGGTATTTACTGGCTGTGATTTGAAGATACTTTTGTTCAACAGTATCCGCTGAGGGCAGTTTTGAGTATCTCTATAGCTACAGCTGGTATGCGGACAATGATGATGAGAAGAGCTGGTGGGGAGGAAAGCAATCTGTTTGACAGACTCACTGAGGGAGGACAGGGAGATCCAGATCCACACTAACTAGCTTGCAGATAAAATCAAACAGTGTCTGAAAGATGATGTCAGGTGCTGTGTAAAAGTGGGTCGAAAACAATCTAGTATGACATCCGTGCAGCTTCGGTTAACAAACGTACAAATATGACTTCATGAGTTAATTTATTGGTTTGCTGCAGCGTTGCCTTCCTTCCAGCTTGTTCACTCTCTCAACAAATGAGAAAATAACGACATTGCAGAGCCCAGCCCCATCCATACACATTGTATTTTCTCATCAAAAATCAACATTCAGACAAACCTTGCTACTGATGAATGGCAGCTGCTTGACATGAATAACACACACATAATGTGTTTAGCAAATATGTTTGGTAAACTGTAAAGCGATAATATAAAGGCACTCTTTTGCTGTGCCAAGAGCAGCAAATGTAGCATGTCACTTTAACCATCTTAGCTATGTCCCATGCTATCCCTTTGTGTGTGTTGTTATCAGTGCATGTGAGTGTGCCCCACTGGTTAGCTGCACGGTCGCTGCTCTGCACTGCTCTCATGGTGGTTACAGCTGATAATGGCATCCAGGCTGACGCCATCTCCCTCTGGTAAACACTGTTAGCTCTGTATGAACCTTCGCTGTAGATTGCACTGTTTGCTCTGTTAGCGCCGTCAGCCATGACCTGCCAGCCCGCCGTGGAAGTGTTCAGAGTTCTTGATAGGTTATCAAATCGAAACTCTGCAAACCTAGGTTCTTGCACTTTTAACATTGATTATTTTGAACACAGTCAAATGTCGGGGAATAGGAGGCTGGTCATAACAGCAACAGAACAGATCATTTACAAAGGTAAGAATTGCTCTGTAAATAGAATTTAATAAAGTAAGCTTGGAACGCTTCATAAAGTTGTTCTTTATCCATAACAGTGGGTCTGCAGTGGTTTTTTTTCAACAATGTGTGTTTGTACTTTAAGAAGTGAATATATTAAATAATGGAATGTGAATTAGATTATTCTGTGGACTTTTTTATATCTTACTAGCGCTGTTTTGTAACAAGCTGTCACTAACATGGATTCAAACAAAGATAATGTAGTATGGCCTAATTAATAGATCATTTAGATAAAGTGAAATCCATTTTGCAATGATGCTCTCATTTTATCTCGTGTTATAAATCCAGCACACCCCGCACATTACTTTAAAGTGGTCTAATCATGCTTGTTTTTGCTGAGCCATATTTGATCTCATTAGTTTTTACATATGTGTATATATATATATATATATATATATATATAGCTTTGTTTCAGAGTTTTGAGATGTATGCTGAGACTAAATTTGAAAAACTCAACAATTAGGGATGAAAAGCATAGTTGTTGCCCGTATCATGTTCATTGGAAATGTTTTGTACTTATTCCCGGAGAGCAAAACATTTGTATATGTTGGTTTGAGCTTACTGACCTTTAGAAATGTACATTTATTGCCAATTGCTCTGTGTTGTTATATTATATTATGAGAGAACAGTGCCAAATTAGAAGATTCTCAAACATGCACCATTCAACACACATGCAGTGAACATTATACACCTTGCAGAAACATGAGGGCGATTGCAGTCCAAAAAAGTTTTGTTGTGTGACCGTTATAGTTTCACTGAATGAGCTTTGTTAAGTAGAATACAGAGAAAGGGAGGGCTGGTCTATGTGCATCAGTTTCTCTGTGTTTGGGGGCTCAAGAGTCGAGATGGAAAGAACTAGTCCTGGCTCCGGGTCTTACCTTAATCCTTTCCACACATTTTTCAAAGCGCTTCTCCAAGACACCCAAAGAAGCAGAGGGGCATCCTTTTGTCAAAGGCAGATTAACCTTATATAAACAGGTTTCAGAATGGAGGAGAAAGGGCAGAACTAGAGGGAGGAAAAGTAATGTTTTCAAATAACTTTGAAAACGTACTAGAGTGAAATGAAAGGAAAAAAATGAAATGATAAATAGAGTTACAGAGCTGGATGGAGAGGAAAGATTGAAAGATGGGACGGTTATGATTGGAGGGTTAGAGAAGGAGAGGGACAGAGGGAGAAAGAGCTTTGGTTTGGATGGGATTGCAGCCAGCAGCAGCAGCAGCTCAGAGGAGTAAGCTTCTTCCAGATGAGTGAAAGGAGTCACACAAATGCTTGCGCGTACACACACACACACACACACACACACACACACACACACACACACACACACACACAGAGAGGCAAAGAAAATGAGTGTGTGAGAGGACACCATAGCATCCATGTTTTAGTTACACGGCAAATGCACCACATGCACTGAACTCTGCATCCTGGGGAAGAGTCCCGGACAAAAATAAACAAACTTTGATGTTCCTCTGGAAGCATATTTGGTAAGATGACGAACTACTCCTTTAATGAGTGTTCCAGATTCCACGAGTATCGGCAGTGCCGCGATTTGGTTTATCCCATGCCGGTCAAGAACATTTTTTTCACTCCCATTTTCATGTTCTGGGGCCCCGTTCCGTCCATACTTGTGTTATATAACAACGATGCCACTATAGCTTTGCTCCTAATGTAAACCGACAATTCTTCAGCTGGCGTAGGTGGGCCCACAGATTTGAGTGCTGCGCCTTACTTATCGAATATAGCGTTACAATACGTAACTGACTTATCGCCCTCTGAGAGCTGTTGCTATTGGGTTATTCTAGTGTAACCACAATGGCCAGGAATCAAAAGCAATTGTGGGATAGACCAATAAAGGAGAGCTCTAGACCACAGTCAGTGAGAGAAGGCATCTGAATGAGTGTGGGACTCAGTTTCGACTATAGTTGTGGGTTGGACCTCTGCAGTACATTCAGTCTGCAGCGGGGTATTGTACCCCGTGAGTTGTCTGTGTGATCATAGCAGCAGGCTCCAGGTTATTTCCAGCAACCGGGCTGAGCACACATCGCCCTGGAGGGGGTGATATACCGTGCCGCTGTCATGTTGCCTGTCCTCACGACAGCATGTCTTTCTGTAGGAAGGTGCTCCAGTACTTTAGTACGAGGACAGCTCAAGACTGTCGGGAACCCTCGACAACTGAACATGGGGGAGGGTTTCCAGTATGCCAGGTCTTACCTCCAGCCCCTTAGGCAAGCTAACATGTTCCACTCTTTATCAACCTCCCAGTAAGACAGCTACCTCAGTAAAGAAAATCAGTACCCGTTACTGACCAAAGTAATCACAACACTGTGCCATGTTACAAAGTAATGAGTTTCTGCTCAGATTTATTGTCAACTCTAGCTCATACTTCTTTCTAGTTGTGCTTTAACTTGCTCTTCTGTGTTTTTTTATTTTTATTTTTGTACTTTTTTGAAATCATATGTGTACTATTTTCTTCATTAATTATGCAGTTAACCCTTGTGCGGCAATATTGCTTTTTGCTGTGATGGCAGGCAAGCAGTGCTTACCTCCAATGACTGCAACACTCAGGATTTGCCATGAGCATTATTTCCAACCTAAAGTTATCTCTGTTATCTAGAGGTTTAGATGACTGTGTCGGCTGAGGTCCTGCCCTCAGGACACAATAACTCAAAATATGAAACTCACTGAACTGGATGAAGGTAGTTAATCCCAGTCCCTAACGTGTGCAGGTACACACAATATACAGTACAAAAAGGCAGGCGCATTAGCATACATCCACACACAAACATACTCTACGTATTAATGTCTACATATCACAGGAATACGTATGTCGAAGTATATGAATGGAGTTCATTTCACAGGCAGCAATGAAGTGAAATGAATGGGAAAGATAATTCCCAGGAAAAGGTCATTGGATCTTGGATTCCACGAAGATCAGAGAATGTGAGATTATAGTATACACATACACACATACACACACACACACAGAGCAACAACTGTTGTGAGGACCCTTCTTGCAATTTGTCACGTCTCTGTGCAGCGGCTTTCTATAATTGATTTAAACACACAGAAGCAATTACTTTAATTCCATCCATCATGTGCGATGGGAGCTTCAATAGCCCATTAAGGCTGTCATATATTTACTCTTTAATGGCGTGTTCATAAAAACACAGAACATAAATTAATTTTCTGGTCGCACAACCCTTCTCTCATTCTCACTCAATGTCGGACTCTTTTGGATGTTTGCTTTTGTTGTATCCATTCACTTACGTCCCAATTCTCTTTTTTTTATATCTATAAGCACGGAAGTACAATTATACTTCTTTCTCTTTCTTTCTATCTCTACTTCATTGTCTCTCTATATCTGTTTCACTCTCTCTTTATTCATCTCAGTCCATCTGACTAAAAACTAACGAGCATGGATGAGTTCATACGGATTAAATCACTCTCTTACCCCCCAGTGTCTTACTCAAAGCAACCCTCTGCCACACTGTTGACTCAAACTAAAGTGACAAAGCCATTTTGTATTGTCCTCACTAGAGTTAAGAATGTGTGAGTGAATAAGATTCAAACACAAAATTGTTGCTTGAGAATTCCCTTTATTCATCGCTTGCAGAATGGTCCAATCCAAACTTGTTGCGCATACACAAGTGTGTTTTTCTGTGTGCATGTTTCGTCTGCCTTGTGTGTATTCCGGCATGCATTAAATATGTTACAACTCCCAATGGAGCTCTGCTAATTAACAAACAACAATACTGCTTTCTTTCTTTATGCTTTTATTTTATTTTTGTCTGTGTGCAACAGAGAGCAGGGAGAGGTGAGAACCCTGTCGACTCTTCAGCCAGCTTGAAAAGGAGAAAGGCATGACGATATGCATGCATGATAGATTGAGGGTGATGATAAAATTAGACAAAAGTCATGAATGGGAATTCCAATGGTGAGAAATATAAAGTGTGACAGCATGCCGTATTCCTTCTAGTAAAGATGGTTGGAACAAGGAAAGGAGAAACAGAGGAGGTAGAATGATGTGAGAGGTCTGTGGCTTGCTGAAGTATTAATGAGAGGTGCATGGCGCGGAAAGTGGGGATTACAGACGGGTATTGTTTTTCCTTTTCAAGTGTTGGAAGAATCATTTTCACTGACATTATTTGACCAGCAAGTCAGTCTGGAAAAACAAAGGATGGGTATATCTTGGGAATATGTTTGATTCTGTGGAAGTACAATGTGAACGAGGGGGTTGCCACTTTTATCTTTCACATTTTCCACTGTCAATTACAATACGTAGGGAATAACAGTAAGCATGGGTGAATTAAAGTGAACACAGGCAGGTAACAAAAGAAAAATTGTCACTTTTCATTCTGTCATCTCACCCAAGTGAAGAGCAGCAGCACAGGCGTATAATGCATCTTACCAACTGGAAAAAAGGATGCATTCTTAGCATCAACTAAAATAGAGTTGCATAGTGGGTTTATTGTGTGCATGCAGGGTCTCAGTAAAAGTCCATTATTTATCTGCATAGACAACATTAGGTGAATGACGGTTGAAACACTTACAGGGCTGGAATGGAATCCTCCCATTGACTCATCAGTACAAAATGATGCACTCATTGTTCAACCAAAGGCAACTGCACAGGAAAATACCAATCTCCACCCTCCACTAAAAACAACATTTTTCTTCTTCAACCTGACTTTGCCGAATAGGGATAGCAATCCCACTATTGGGTTTTAGTCCGATAGCTTGCTCATGTACCCGTACGCATTAAAACTACTGCGACAAAACAGCACAAGACACCGCTGCAGGCATTGTCATGGACGTATGCAGCCACAGCATCGATCAGTTAAGCTGCCAGGTTGTCAGCTTTGTGTCTGCCTTGCATACTCTGTCAGGGTTTCCTCAAATGTACGGCAAGCCCGGCGTAAGAGAGAGCGCGTGTGCGATGATGTGCATGAAGCCTTAAATCCGTGTTTAAGATGGGTACATACAGTATTTTGTGACACTACGAGTGTGGAAGCCAATCACGGTAATGAAGCATTCACAGGTAATGGAATGTAGTCATGTCATGCTTTTGCTAACCTGTGCATCATCTCTCTCAGCCTCCTCCATAATTTGCTCTAACCACGTTCTTCTCATATCTGCCTGTATCTCTTCCTCTAAGCACAGGCACTTCTGACAGTTTGCTTCTCAAACACTGTGAGCTGTTTGTGAAGGCTGACTGATAAAGCAAAAGCAGCACACCAGTGCATATGTGTGAATTGGTATTGTCTGTCTATTTCAGTGTTAACCTCGTCTTCTTATCCTCTCATTCTCTTGGCCTTGTTTTATATATTCAGCCTCGGGGCGGTGATAAGAGCTGGAACAACAAGAGCAACACACGCACGCACGCACACTCACATGCACACAGAGTGAGAGACGAGCGGGCTCATACCTATACAGAATACACAGACACTACACACTAACAGATACAAACACTTAAAGCAATAAAGGGAATGTGAGAGAGCACAGCAGGGATGTGAGTTAAAACTCTACAGCCATGATTGAACTTAAAGAATGGAAATCTGTTGCACAAGTGCAAAATAAGAATCCTGCTCCTGCATAATTTAACCTTAGTCAAGCATCCAGCTGCAGCACGAGTTCAGATACTTGTACACAAAACGTGTACAAGCGTTATTAGCATGAAGGGCTGACACACATTTGTATAATTTACCGGTAATAGGGGAACAAGAAAGGGGTATGAAAAATTAATTTCCTGCCATTATATTTGATAAGAGGATTTGTTAGACATCGGCAAACAGAGAGAGTGCTCGTGTTCACAAAGTCATCATGATTTCACTTTAAGTGTCTCGGTGTGTGTGTGTGTGTTTGTTTTGGGGGTGTGCTGGTTCCGTGTATGAAGACAGGGAGGAAATGCAAGAATGAGTCGGCCCTCCTTTTTAGCACATTTAATGAAAAATTGTCTCGATATTAGAGGATGTAATGGAGAAACAATAAAAACCATGCACCCGCTAATTTTATGTAAAATGCCCATTCTGTGTGCAAATGTGTGTGCATATGTTTAAAAAAACTCCAGCTACCTTACACTATCGGCACCACGGACAATGCCACCGGGATCAACATTATAGTAGTCCCTCTACTTTTCATAAGAATATTGAAAATAAAACAAGGTAATAACCTGTTCTCTAGTCAGAAGCCAAATTGGGATTGCCACAGGTTTACTGAATAGATTAAGCTCTTTGATTTCCAATTAAAAGAACATTTTGGCCATTCTCTGTGTGGCCCAAAGTTTCAAATAAAGTAATAATACTTTCAGTTTGGGATTCAAAGGGAAAAGGAGTTGGCTACGGCTGCGATAAGCTCCATGAAGCTACTGGCAAGAGCTGATGCTGATAAGAAAGAGTAATATGAGACATGGCCAGTGGAATTTTTACCCATTCCTATTGCTTTTAAAGCAATTCCATGCCAACTGCAGTACTACAACTGATACAGAAAAGAGTTTGGCAAATGCCACTGCCTCTCTATTTCTCTGTCACTTCACAGTCAGCTTAGAGCTACACTGTGAAAAATCAACTGAGGAAATATAAAGGTGGTGAAGGGGTTTTGGAAGCATTCCTGAGCACTTCTTTTGAGAAAGTTTCCTACTGTTATATGTCAGACTGTGTTTGCTTTTATAAAGCATGTGATTTAAATGCACTACTTTACCCAGGCTAATCAAATCACATATAATACCATGTAAAGAAACGCCCTCCCTAAAGCTAATAAAACTGAGGAGCATAACTTACACACCTATCATTATTCAATACTTTATCCTCCCTCCCCCTCTTCCTTGTAACACGTGTGCCTGTACTAGGGTCGCAATCATTGTAATGTGTTGTAATCACATTTTCATAATTGGGAGTTCAAGGGGGTGGTTATGGAACAATATGAGGCAGTGGGGGCTGTTTGAGGTTGTCGATGGCACATTCAAGTTCTCCTACTCCTGCACTTCCCCTTCACGCGTTCTCTTTTTCTCTTTCTCACTCCCTGCATCCCTCCTTCTCTCCATTGCCCATTCCCCTGACTCTATCACAGCCTGGTCTCCATTGTGCTGATAGATTATAATGATCTTTAATTAGATCTAAATATAACGATAGGCACTCTGTGCCATCAGTGCCTCTCTCTCTCGGAAGACTGGCTATCATTAGGATGGGTAATAAGAGGAAAGAAAAGAGGTGAAGAAGGACTGGGGCTGGATGTTGGGGAAGGAGAAGTAAAGGAGAGAAAGAAAGTAGTTTTTGAAAAAAGGACAGACGGAAATGAAAATTGGAGTTGGAAAGGGTGATTTGAGAGATTTGAGCAACTTCGAGAAACTTGGAGCAATTTACACCAAAGAGGTTTTATGGGCATACAACGGATCTATCATTCAGCCTCTCTTTTTCTAATGTCCTATTTACAGTTAGTGATGTAATTGTACTGTTTTTGAGTATTTATGTTCTCCCTTAAGTCAAGCCCCCCCCCCTCCCCATATCCTCAACTTAGCATAGCAATAAAGTGATGCATGTCATCAGTTTATTCATATCAGGTGACTCTGACAGTCACGTATTGTATTCTAACAAGCCATTGAGTCTGCCTTTATAATCCAAATATTTACTCAGGTGATCAGAGATGCCTCAGTGATGTTATTGGTTATGCTACTTATACTTCTTATTCGACAGCCTACAAACCTTTTGTGATATGTATCTGTCACTAATATACACTACTATAGCCAGGTCTCCAACGTTGTGGTCCATAAAACAACGTGACCTTTCTGTGAAAGTATGCATGCTGCTTGAGCATAAATCCTAACTTGGTGGGGTTCATTTGGATATGAAGGGAATTTCCACATGCTGGTAACATAGGTTTGGGAAGTTCAATGATGGGATTTCCATTGAATCAGGGTGCTATCTAAAGGGTAATATCACGAGCAGAATGTAAGCTGAACACTCAAATGAGAAAGACTTCATTATCATCTGAAATATTTTAGCATGAAGTGATGTAAATAGTACAGCCACTGTATTGAATACGATAGTTTGATTGATCTCCTCACAGAACATCTGGCATGTTTCTTTAATTTCTCGGTCTCCCTGGAATTGTGTAGCATACGCAGCAACTTTCCACCAGCCCTTTCCAAAGCTCCAATGTCCTAAGAAAGAAATGTGACCACGGACTCAATAATGATGAAGAAGGAGGAGAGGAAGATTGGTGCACCAGATAAAAAGGCAGCCCTTACTGTTCCCCTGTGCTTTGCATTTTGTGAGGGAGCTTAAATATCATAAAAGGGTTTCATAAGTGATTAAAAGGTGTGTGGTGCACGCTCGTGTGTGTGTGTGTGTGTGTGTGTGCGTGTGCATGCTCGCATGTGTCAACAGGTGTTACTGCACCCTCTTAATGTGAGTGTTGCACCGGACTGAGTCGAGCTTAAAGGTGAAGCTCTTGATTTACCAGTGGATTTTCTCAAAGCTCAATACCATTTGAGCTTTGAGTACCGACCAAAATACTGAGCTTGTGGATACAAACGGCCAAAATGAGGCTTCTTTGCTGGGTGTCGTCTGAGCTAAGGTAGCCTGAGTGAGATTTGCTTCGAACCTTTGTGTTAAAAAGCAGCCAGTTCGAGGAATTTAGGCATCTGATCAGATACCCCAAGGATGCCTCTCTGTAGAGGCTTCTGGAATCCCCTGGAGGAGTTAGAAAATGTGGTTGACTGTTATAGCTCCATGTATATGTTAATACATGTAATGAATATATTATTTTGTTTGTTACATGCAAATGCATTCACTTTGTCTCCCCAATCACTTGGCAGAGTAGCCTGTTGAGACCCAGTGGTTGGATTTTGTCCCTAAATCACATGTCAAGATGCAAACATTCTCTCTGTCAATTAGCAGATGTCTATAGAGCAAAACAACAAACCCACATAACCGGTTTAATTTGCTCTGTTTAAGATTGCCAGATTAACGTAATTGTTTGGTCCTCATAAACTCTTCATTTCGCCATCCCTGTTATTTTATGTGTTTCTCTGTTTTGCTATTGTACACTCTGTTCTCTATAATGTTCCTTTGACTATAAATGGGTGTTTTTCAAAATGTTTAATCATAGACAGCACCACAGGGACTGACACAAATCATAAGAGACTCCGGAAGCTATAAAAATGTTAAAATGACAGAATAACTTTGATACTTTGAAACTGTGAATCTTCCCCAGAGAGAGCTAGTTTGTTTTGTCCAGAATAACTTATATAGTTTTCTTGCTTACTTCTCAAACATTTCAGAACCTTTTGTTAGCAAACACACATGAAGCAGTTTATGTGTTTTCTTTCTCATTGCGTGCAACTGCATTTACAGTATATAATCATTGCTGTACACCAAATGTTCATTGTCAAACACACAATAGTTTGTTTGGTAACTGTATGGTATTGTAATAATGTACACAACCACACTTACATACACTTTTGTGACGCACGCGCACACACACACACACACATTCCCGAGCTTGGTTATTTGTAACACAGCAGAGTATCAACTCACAAGGGTGCAATAGAGTGATGTGAGAAGCTTTAATGCATTCTGAGAAAGTCCCCTGTTACTTCCTTGTTGGATTGATGGCAGCCCTTTCCCCACCTTTGTGTATTACTATCTATATGGGGTGAGGGCGTGTGTGTAGGTGTTTTTGTACTATATAATCTCATATAGGGAAGTAAAAATAAAAGATACAGTGGAATGAAGATTGTCAAAGTATAAAACAGTATACTGCTCCGTCTGTTTTCATATGCTTGATATACCTTTGTTTGTTTTTTATTTTGCTTAGCGCTGCTGATAAATTATATATTCCCATGTTCCTATTTCTCCTAATGTGTTTTTGTCAGTGTGTTTGTGTTGTCTCTGCCTGTATGCGAGTAAGCTTCACTAGGGGAAAAAAAGTAAGATTATAAATGAGAGGCAGTAGGGTGCACTAACAATGTTTGATAAGACCTGGGGTTCCAAATGATCACTCCTCTGTCTTTCCCTTTCTCTCCCCTCTCGATCTCCCACTTCACCTCTCCTCCAGTCCCTCCCACTGCTTCCTCCCCACAACACGTTGCTTTGGGTAATTTACCAGCAGCAGGATAAGCCCTCAAGCTCTCAGCCACAAACAGATAAAGACATGAATGCACACATAAATACACACATACACATTTTCTTCAAATTAGACACAATGTTCCCAGCTCAACTTTCCAAAACACTTAAGAAAGTTTTCTGCATAAACTTTTCTCTTTTCTAAAGAGAGTCAGAGTGCAGGAGGATGTTCCTGCTAGGTTTCCAACACATGTGGAGAAGGTCAGCCCGGAAAGCTTTGCCATTTATAAAAGCTAAAGTTTCTGCAAACAGACAAATAGCTTACTCTACCATTAGTGGAAATGATTACGGTGCAGAGAGGCATAACAAATATAAATCAACATATCCCCACAAACGTATTACACACAGACATACCCACACAAATACACATACCGGCAAACAGATGTGAGTACATTCATTGACACACTTACACATGCATCAGATTGATACATCAATCTGATGCATGTCTTTTTTGGAAGAAAGAGAAAAAAAATGAGCAGTGGTAAAAAGAGCCTCTGTTCTCATATTTCCTTTTTTTGTTTTCCTTTGTGTCAGGCTGTCCCTGATGAGGTTGTAACTTCATTAAAATAGAACTGAGATAATAAGCTAGACTCACCAATTGCCTTGTTCAAGTGAGTCTGCATTGATATAAAGTATAGTATATACATAAGCATATTAAGTAATGCCATTTAAATTTACAACTACATCTTTTTTGGGTTTGAATCTGGGTATAGACATGTGTTAATGTGTGGGTGGAGTTGGGTGTTTTTTTGAGTGTGTATTCCAATGTCTGCTTGTGTTTGTATGTTGGAGTCTGATGTATCAGCAAAGATAATTACACATAAAAAACACCCTGACGTGATCGGGACTGTTGCGCTTGTTAATGCAATCACTTTCATGTTTATGAGTCCGCTTTCTTTTGATGACAGTTTGCCTTCTTTAAAGAACCGCCCCTTCTCTGCCTCTGATTGGTTCTGCCCCTGATGTTTATAACCTAATCATCTCACACCCCATAATCCTAACCAATTGGTCCCTCGTCATCATCAACCAGGGAAGCAGCCTACTGTGTGCGGAAAGTAAAAGGTTTGTACAATGGCATTGCTAAGGTGGTGAAGATGTGCCAGATGAGTGGACTGGAGAAGTCAGAGTGTGTTTGGCAACCACCGCTGTGTCTCTAGTGCTCTCTTCGTCTGCCACCACAGCAGTTTGCAAAGGGGCCCGCTGATGTAAAAGGGCCCATGACCACTGAATGGGAACGGAACAGAGGCCTCTGCCCAAATGGATGCTCTGTGCGTAACGATGCAGCAGTAGCTTGAGAGCCAAGGATGCATGCTTTTTGTGCATGCTAGTGCATGTGGCGTACTCCACTGGTTAGCTCATAATCGCTGCTCTGCACTGCTCTTGTACAGCGGTTACAGCTGATAATGCCATCCGAACCGACAGCGTCATCGCAGAATTGTAGCACCCACCTCCCACTTCCTGGATGACGTAAACACTTTTACCTCTGTCAGCACTTTGCCGTGGTTTGCAATGTTGGCGCTGTTAGCATTGTTAGCAATGAACCGCTGGCTCGCCCTGGACATGTTGAGAACCTTTGAGAGGCAATCTTGATGCTCTCAATCTTGGATCTTGCACCTTTAATAGATTACTGTATGCAAGTGTGGCTCATGTTTGTGCAGGGTGAATGGGGCAATAGTTGAATCGTGATGCTACCTGAAGGGGGGGGGAGGGCCCTGAGAACATGGTAGTTCTGGTGCCCATGTTACTTTAATAGGGGCCTGGTGTTAACTGAAGTTAATTTACACACATAAACTATATAAAAACTAAAATGATACTTGATGATATTGGCCCATGCACAGTATTAGAAGATATTTTTGAAAACTATTGACACTATTTGATGTTATCTTTGATTTCATTAACAGATGATGATAATTTATTTTAACCTAGTTAACGTTGTTAAGGCAAGAATTATATTCACGCTTAATATCGGGGAAAGGCAAGCCAGACTTTTTCTATCCTGCCAACGGATACATCCTGGCATTTCAACAGCTGCGGTGCGCTCCACAACTGACAACAAGTATGCCATTAGTGCTGCAGGGTGTACCAAAATGACGACGGCAGTCCCAATGCCAGTACCATTAAAGTGATACCTATACCAATAGTGTACTTAATTTGATACCCACCATGTGAATGGAAGCTGTGTGTGGGTGTCACACTGGCTAGCTAATTGCTGCCGTACTGCACAGTACTCATACAGCTATTACTGCTGATAAATAAAATAGGTCAATAGGGCCAAAATCACAAGCGGAAAGATGATGAGACAGGTTTTAAACAAGCCAACACTTTTGCCAAATTAGTCACCGATTTATTTGGAGGTAAAACAGAAAGTAAGTGCACCTGTAATGTTGACAGTAATCCCTTATTGCAGAGTGTGCTTTTCAAAGATACTTCTAACATTAGGCTAATTGGCTTTTGTCAACAGAAATATTGAGAAAGATGTGTCTATGCTTGTATTGAAATCATGCTGCCAGAGTTATTTACTTACTGTCCTTACTCCTGCCTACACCAAAAAAACAAAAAAACAATTACTGCCTGGCTGATTTCTCATGCTCAAATATCTTGTTTTGAGCCAGTTGAAGAATCTCTGGAGGCACTGCTGTTCACCTAAGTAACCCACTTTGGAGCTCCCCTCTGGCAACAAAGTCCACTCAATCATAAAGGCTTTGTAGAGGAAATACTGCGATAGTGTTCCCACCATGCATCCTGCTATTGCCACTGCTGTTGGCACCATGTGATTTTGAGCAAACAGTTAATTATAAACAGTGTTACTCATTAAAATGTTCCCTATAAACCTGGATAACTAGTGTTTTTTCCTGCATACTACATTTCCAGCACTGTCTGCTCATTATACCTGTATCTTTTACATGAAGTGACATATTGAATCCTCTGAGAATGCCGAAAGATCAAGTTCTCATGGCTCCACTTAACATTAAGCTAAGTATTCGAATGAAACAGTTTTGCTCTCATCTTGTTGCAATTAAGTGACAATCCATTTTTTTTTCTTGTGTTTTACTGTCTGTGTTTGCCATGTACAATGGGATAGTAATGCTTGTTGTCACAGGTTGAGGATTTTGTGTTTTTAGTTTACAGAAAAAGTACATTTAGTGCATAACTGTGTGAACCCTGCAGAAAGCAAGCATGTTGGCTCACCTCAAATGAACAAGTGGCAAGCAACTGAACTGAACACCACTACATGTTGCAGGGCGTCTGAGATAAATAGTTTTACCATCTCAAGGACATTTGTAAAATGCTTGATTTATATATTTACATATGACAGTCTTAGTTTTGGTTGTTGTTTTGGGGATCTCCTCGCTTGGAGGAGTCTCATTACAACCTCACAGTTGTCCCTGTCTTATTTAATTGATGATGATCTTGCTTTGCACACACATGCAAGATGCTGACATCACCATCAACAACAATGATGGGCTCTGGGTGTACCGTTGGAGCTGGGGATCAAACCGCCAACCCTGTTATAAGTGTATGACCAGTTCTACCTCCTTAGCTACAGCCACCCACCCAATTACACTTAACATTATCTTAAATGCTATCTATCTAACATGATCAAGTATAAAAGAGAGACATGTTGAAAATCTAGTTCACCTGTCTGCTAATGCAGAGGTGCTTTACATTGCTGTTCCTCTAATGGCCCATGATGCTGGCTCTGAAAATGTTTTCCGTGTGACGTGAAGAGGAAACCCCTAAATTTCAAAAGATACAAAATCAATTTATAATTCTTTTAGATGGTCTCGCAATAGCTAATTTACTGTGTAAAGTATGCCATGGTGGTGATTTTGTAAAGGGTTGGATTAAGAAGACATTAAGCCTTAAAGTAAATGTGTGTTTGCCTTGATTTGCTCAAGCTATCACACTCTGCAACAGTAGATGCTGCTCACTCAACCCACCCCAGCTCCCCTCAGGCTCCATCCACCACACTGGCCAAATTCAGATATTCTGGCTTTTAACAACTGCCAAGAGAGCAGTGAGCATTAAACCCAACTGCAAGCTTCAGAGCATCTCTTCACACTTCACATGTCACATGAGTGACATCACAGATACTATGTCCATGTCATTATGTGAATGGGTTTTACTATCCTTGCTTATTCAGAGGGATAGAACAAGTAATGAACACAGGCCCTGTGGTTTTGGTGGTCGAAGTGTTGGTGTGTGCCTCTCTCTCTCTCTCTCATAATCATCGCCTACTCCGTCTCATTGACCCATCACAGTGCAGAAAGAGCCCAGAGCACAATATGAGTCACACCAGCTGATCCAGAGACTGCATTTAATACCAAGCTCCATTGCAAAAGTACTGTGCTGATCTGAACTGAGATCTGCACGGTCACAACACTGGTCACATACAGTAACTTGATTATTTTACAATCCTTAACAGGACTTTCCATCATTATAAATCATTTTTAACTATGCTAGATCTGAGGAAAAAATTACTTTTATTAATAGAAAATTGTCTTAAGTGACATTCAGAACTCACAAAATTAAGTTGAAAACAAAAAAGCTCACAATATATGTGTGTGTGTGTGTGTGTGTGTGTGTGTGTGTGTGTGTGTGTGTGTATATGTTTCTATGTGTGTTCTGTGTATGTGTACAGTTGCCTCTGTTCGAGTCTACACTCAGGTTTCTTCTTCAATAAAAGGAGAAGAAAAGTTTCTTTGCTCAATCTGGTTTTCTGTTTGTTTGTTTTTTCTTCTCAATCCTTTTCCTACTCTCGTTTCACTTTATCACGCTGACAGTTTCTTGCAACATTTCCATTTAAGGAGTAAACTTGTCATCCACTAGTTGTATCTGTGGATGTTTGTGTTTGCGTGTATGGTCTAAGTGTGTTAGCGTAGCCGCCCGTGCAATAACAAGTGCGCATGAGGTAGCTGTGCCTATATGCTCTGACATAGGATAATGACACGAAAGACATATTTTCTTAAAACCATCTCTACTGTACCTCTGTTACCATGGTAACTGTTTCCAGATCGAGGATAGTCCTGTCTGCTTCTCTGTCACTATCACCCCCCTTACACTTCATAATCCCCCCCCCCCGCTTCGTCAACTGTTACTCAGCATCTTGGCAGTAATAGCTGTGACTGGTTGAGAGTGTCCGTGTGTGTGTGTTTTAGGAGGGGGGGGGAAATCAGCGTTTTGACATAGAGATGCACCCACACACACACACATAACTAAAGTTACGCGCACACACTCACTGACAAGCACTCTGAGAAACTTCTACTTGAGGTGATGTAGTGTCTTGTAGTTTCCATGGTAACATCTAGGGAGCGAATCAAGCGGGAGGGCCAACATAACAAAAGGGAACACTGCCCCCCCACGACTAGTGAGAGGAGGAACAGAGGGAGAGAGAGAGAGAGAATGAAAAAGCAGGGCTGGCGGACAGAGAGGGAGAGCGATGCTGTGTCAGAAGAATCCTGACAGCCGCTCCAAGTCTGTGAATGAAAGAATGACGATCCAGCATGCCTATACCTCTCTCTGTCCTCAACCATGACTCCGGACTATACAACAGAATATAACCTTGAGTTCCGAGCCAGCATTGTGTACGCTCGCATTCTCAGCACCCAGATCGATCGCTATACGGCTCAAAGCCTGCAGGAACACTGGTGAACTCCTGTTGCTTAGTGGAAAATCCCTGGCATCCGTTCCCCAAGGTCTGTCTAGTCTTACTGCTTTCATCTTTGTCTTTCCACTGTAGCCACAGGAAAGGCTTATAGAAATAATTTATATTTGCAAATCATAAATATTGCAATGTACATAACAAAAGCAGATAGCCGACACAAGACAACATTGAAGAAGTTCCCTCTGGCTACAGGTGTTTACCATCATGTATTTAAAAAAGAAAACAGATGATTGCCTGCTATCTTGTAACTCACTGATTTGTTATACCATCCAACCCAAAACCCTCTTGAAAGAATTCCAAGCAAAAAGGACATGTTTCCGAGGACATCTCATGCAAATGAATCATCACAATATTCTGAAATTGTAAGGCTAGTCATATCAACAGCAGCCTCCTTCTCTTTGTTTATTTTATATTTACTTTATGTTTAAGTAAAAATGTGTGTTTTCGGGTTTACAAGCAAAGAGAAAGTCACGCTTTAGTAACACATTTATAAGAGCGTCTTACTCGGTAAAGAAGGCACATTTCGTGCAGCATGAAAACTGAATGAAGTTGTTGGTGAGACAGCATATGGTGTGTTTAAGTTAGATTCAACCTGTTACTGACATGCGAGAAGCTGTTAACCATCTTTTTCTCTCTTGCCCCCCGTCTCTCAACTGACACTCCACTAACATGTCCATACATCAACAGACACTATGCAAGTTGTGGGAAGAAAGTTACAAAGTCAGGTGGACTTCTGTCGTGGTTGACCTTTGGTACCACTGGTTAAACTCTTGACACAGGTGATGACTCTCCTTTACATGTCTTGTGTGTGTGCTTTTTTTTTTCTGTGTGTGCGTATTTGTGTGCGTGTATTTGTGTGTCAGGGGGAGTGTACGGAAACTGTGTCAGTTAGGAAAAGAGAATGTTAAAAAGTGCTCTCTTTTCCTTCCCTTCCCTGTTTCCATTCCCATGCTAACATACAGTATACACACATACACACGCTGTTTTTGACACAAACGCACGAGCAACGTTGCGAAACCAGCTAATTGAAGTGGACATGAGAAAAAGCAAAAGCTGTCGGACCTAATTGAGACAAATGAAGCTGGCGGTGATCAAGGGATAAGCAGCCTGATTCAATGTCACTCCAACAAAGATAAAGAGAGAGAGGAGGCAAACATGGAGCCAGAGCGCAGAAACACAACGAATTACACACGACCCAAACGATGTATCTCAATGTCGCAGAGCCTGAATTACAGGTAGACTCATCACTTGCTGATGTCTTGGAGCTAAATTGTACTTTCAGGACACATAATACATCAATTTCATTCCTTCTGTTTTCTCATTTTAGCTTCAACTAAGTCACAAAATCGATGTGTCTAATATACTTGTAAGTGGCTTTACCTGTAAAATGCTTTAGGCTGTGTTGTTTAGGGACTAAAGCGCGCCAAAATCAATAACTGAATGTCTACAAGAGCAGAATTGGAGAGTATTTGTGTGACAATATGCTTGACATTTAAAGTTAAAGGGAATACCATTTTGCAAGTGGTTACATACATTTAGAAATGTGACCCTTAAAGTTAGGGTTGCTAAAAGTATTTTTTGTAATATTTGTTTAAAATGTGCTGTAAATCCCAAAAGCAATCAAGAAATGAAATGCATTGACAAAAAGAAAATAGAAAAGAATATGATATCTGGCTATGGCATGACTGTAATAAGCGACCGGCCCACCTGCACACACTCATTGTGTGTCACAAGTCTTTCTAAATTCCCGATTCACTATCCAGTATGTGCACCTTTTACAATCATAATCCCCAACCATTACAAATGTTTTATTTTACATAAAATCATTTGGAAACTGTTTGCTCAAAAAACATCCCTTCATTGTGCAAACCTGATGTAGTCATTGGCTATAGTGAACACTCTGCAGCCTTAATCTGCCTAATTGCACTGCATTTAGAGGTGGGATATAAATGAGGCTTTCAGCAGCACAATAACTAATGCATTTGACCCCACTGGTCAATGGCAATAAATTACTGACTACTGTCATTGGGAGACTTTAATTAGGCTACAATACAATCCCAACAGACAATCTATAGCTAGTATCTATCACAGGGTAGAGATGGAGAGCACGAGGAGAATGGCATGAGTTGGACGAAAGAGAAAGAAAGAAATCCCAGTTAAGGCTGAAAGTGGATGCGGGACAAAGATTTGTGTCACTGCATAGGCCACTTTTTCCAAGAGAGAAACGAATAATATCAATTATGGCGGCTGTAGAGAACACAGAAAAGAGAGACAGAGAGAGAGAGGGGGAGGGCTACGATGAATAAACCTGGAGATTAAAACAAGGATACTGTGAGAAGAGGGACAAACAGACAAATATGAGTTGTGGACTATAAGAAATAAAGACAAGAAAGAGAAGAGATGTTTGAGTTACACTTTAAACTGCAGTCTCTCGCTCCTTCCCTTCCTCTCTTGTCTTTCTGTCCGCCTCTCCGTCCCTCAATTTGCAAGAACATATGTGGTGACATCTTCTGCTACATTAGATCAGGAATGATTTCTAGCTGTGCGCTGGTGTCAGATGGCAACGCTATTCATAGACAGCTTTAAATAAAATGAGAGCAGTTATTCAATCCAAGAAACAAGCTCAATAAAGATAATAGGAATGCAGTTTCCCATAGCTGTGTGTGTGTGTGTGTGTAGGTGTGGATTTCATAAAGATGTGTGAGCACACACATGTCAAAGGTGCTACTGTGAACGTACCTGCTGTGGCAAGACAGACTTTAGGTGAACATATACCTCTGTTTTTATGCAAATTCAGTTTGCTTGCCTGTGAATGTGTGTGCGTGCGCTCGTTTATTAGCTCGCACAGTCACCCACTCCTTTTTTAAAAATAGCAGCCTCTTGGCTGAGGCTGTCAGCAGCAATGAGAAAATAAGGAGTTCCATTTTGGAGGAAGCAGCCTTCATGATACAATAAGGATAGGATGTCTGAGGAAACACACACACACACACACACACACACACACACACACACACTATTAGGTTAACTGGAGCTATTGAAACTGGTTAGTTGACAACCTTTAACAAAACTACAAAATAAAATAAATGATTATTCAATTATCATTTACATTGACATTTTACATATTAACAAATATTATTTTGACCCTGATACTCCCTACAGTAGATTGTATAAGACAGTTGAGTTGAGATGTATGTGTGTGTATATACAGTATATACACACACGTACCGCAACTTAAGAGATCTCTTCAGAGGTATGAGATGAGTGTGTAGACTGTTTTATTACAGTAGTTCATTATTCCAGCTCGGTATTTCATGTCTTCATCACTTTCCCCGTTCAGTTTTCACGAAGATACACACATATACACACACTGTACTTCCACTTAAAACGCTACGCCCTCACTCATGCGCCACTTTGTACGATTCACCCAGAGATCAGACAGCACTGGGTAAGTCTAAGATTATACCAGAGCAGCACCCATCCGAGGCCCAAGGAAGCATTTCTTTCAGTTTGTTAGACCACCTGCAGTGTAAAAAGTCACATTGATAACAATGCTATTCAAGCAAAGCCAAAAACCAGGAGTATAACATGGCTGGATGCCAGTCACGCTGTTACCTGCTGATTTCAAAACAAGGGTCATCATTGTCCCACACTTGGCAATTAGCTAATAACCAACACAGCTAATTAGCTCAAGGGCTACTCCACATCATGTGTTAAGGGCAACAATATCAACAATATTGTTTCCTATATTGTACCCCCCCTCCCCATGATTTGTCAGCACCAAACTGCAGTATGTAGGGCACATTTTCTCTTTCCCTTTAGTTTTATTGACTGTATCTCAAAGTTGCCCTTTTTCATTTCCACAAGTAAACATCAGGTGGCTGCTTATGTGTTATGTTGCCTGTCCTTTGACTCTACATTCTCTCTGGTCGCTGTCCCCACCCTGACCCTTTCCTCCTCTCCTCCTTCTTATTCCCTCCATCCATTTTCTCTCTCGTTTTACTGCCACACACTTATTGACTTCACAGCTCCATCCTTGTCCAGCCACCCTGCTCTTCATCTCCTCTCCCTTCTTCCCTCTCCCGCTCCATCATCCCTGCCTCTCATTCAGAGCAGAAGCAGCACCAGTCAAATTGATTTTGCCGCTGTGCTGAGGAGCCCCATCAACTCACAGATTGGGTTTCCTGCTTACCATCTCCCTCTGGCCCTCCTTATTTCTTTCTTTCTCTCTCACTGTTGCTTCCACTTTTCTCTCTCCTTGCCTTCTCTCTCTCTCTCTGTCTCATCTGTCCTCGTATCCCTTTTGTCGCTGTCTCTCCCTCGCACATTCCCCCTGTTCCTATTTCTGTCAGCCACAGCAGAGGTAAGGTAGCACTGAGAAAAAAACCAGTGCAGCTCGTTGATCCTGATAATACAGTGCCTTATACAATTCTGTGTGAAACCGGGTGATTTAAAAATGTTTCCCGAGACACATATCTCCTTCAGTTAATTTGTGTACAGCGTGTGCTTCATGTGTGTGGTTGTGTATATTGCAATATGTGTATTATATTGTATACATGTTTTTTGAGAGAACACATTATGTGACTTAGTCCCTGACCTGTAATGGTATCAGCCAGTACTGTGCAGTCAACTTGTTTGTTTGCCTGTCTCAGACTATTATGTGCATTCTTGAGCTATACAATGTCTGTGCATGGCAACTATATTATGGTTAAGTTAAAGAAAACATTATCACAGTTTATCACATACAATACGGTTAAGCTATCGTTAGGGTCAGGGACAGTTTTGGGTGATTTAATTGAAAGCTTTAACCAATCACACATTACATATGACTCATTAAAAAAGGAATAGTTAGTTTACCAATTATTCAACAGATTAATAATTTAGATTGTCTATTATATTACATTAAAGGAGTCACATGTTGAAGCTTCTGTATTTAACATGTGTTGAGAATAAAAAGAAAAAGAAAACAAACATTCTGTGGGTCGACAAAATCGGTCAAGAGTTGATGACATAAGTTTGAGGCTTGCTTCTCTGGTTTCTGGCTTTTGAGAGAGAGAGTAGCTCATGTTCACACATATTGATTGAACTTTCCTAAGCTGTGGTCATAATATATTGGAGTTCTAGGTTGTGTTCCCCTTTAAGGTTAGAGAAAGATTGCGATTACAGTTAATATGTAAAAATTAGTTGAAGGTCTGCGACGGGAAGAGAACTCCTGTCCCCTCCATTCCACACCCTTATTTTCTGCTCATACAGGGCGCTGGAAGTTGGCAGGGGATGCAATTTATAAAATAGTCCAATGTAAACATAATGTCTAGTGATATTAGGTGGTGTGCTGGGTGTCTATGTAAATAATAGATTCATGGCTGGATCTGAATTATGAATCACAAGTGGCCACATCCCTGAGCTGCCAGGAAGGTGGGACATCATTCATGAGACAAAACAAGTTGCTTGGGTAAATGTTTGGCAATGATCTAACACAGGCTAAACTTGGAGTATGGTCCTTCAAACTCAGCATTTTTACATTTTTATGAAAGTATTTTTTATGTAACCATGAATGAAATCCATGTGAATACATCATTTCCAAGGTAAAGCAGCCCTGTTACACCAGTAGCTATAACAGCTCACCATCATTCTGCAACCACCTCTCCAAAACGATGCAGGCAGTATCACTGGAAGTAAACCAATTTAATGGAGGCTTGGCTGGCCTCTATGTTTGTGTGTGTGTGTGTGTGTGTGTGTGTGTGTGTGTGTGTGTGTGTGTGTGTGTGTGCGTGTGCGCGCGCGCGCCTAGCTCCCTTTAAATAGTCAGCTGAGCAGATGTGCTTCGTAAACAGATCATAGCAGATGATCTGGAGTGATGAATGACTCTCCAGGAAAATAATCCAACAGTGTAAGCGAGCAGCTTGCTCTGATCTCATCTCATTGCGGCTCAGTTGTCCTCCGTATGACTTGTTTCTGTGTGGTTCACGCCGTAATAGAGCGCGTCATTGGAGAGAGTGTTGACCCTGATGTGTTGACTCGACAGGAGGTTGTTCAGAGTCATGACATGTTCGAACACATAGAGAAGTATGATACAAATAACACCAATGGAAACAAAAGAGCAATAATACATTAAGAAGATTTTATTTTTTGAACCATGAATGAACCATGCTAATACCACATCCTAGTCCCAGTTTACCAGTTTTTGTTCTACTCACTGAGCAATGTTGAGTTTTGCTCCATGTGTCTTAATTTGATACAACAATGTAAGGAATGAGTATGCTTTAAATTCATGCATGGCTTTATGTGTAGTGTATTTGAATAGTTTGAATAACTGAGGAAGTCCACACTCATATTCAGTAAAATGTGTGTTGTATGTGTGTGTGGATGTCTGACTGGAATGTATGACTGTAGGATGGTTGCTTTAAGGTGTTCTTCAATCCGATTTACTCCATGAAGTCGAACAGTTACTTAGCAGAGGTAATAAAATGCACAAATAGAGGAATAGGTGTTTGGGTGCCAATATAATGCAACTTGTCTGCCTCTGGGACCAAACCCTATCAGAGGTGTGTCCTCCAAAATACAAGTACAGTCGAAACTGAAAGTGTTTTGTGTATGCACGTGTGCTTGTGTGTGTGTGTGCGTGTGTGTGTAAGGGAGAGAGTGAACCACACAAAGTCTGAGGCATATGTGGGTGTTTTCCTGTTATTGGATTACATCCAGCCTCATGCCACTAACTAAATTTCTGCTTCACTTATTATTGACTGAGGAAAGAACAGGAAAGGAGTGCAGAAAATGACAGGGGCAAGATAGATAAGAGGGTGTGAGTGGAGAAGTGAGTAAAGGAACGTAGACAATCTGACATGAACCAGACCAGCTGCCAAACACATTATGTAGATTGGGAGATTGATTTTCTTTTTGTCGAAGCACCTGCAAAGTAATGACAACATGCACAACGCATTCATCCCTGTTCTTAGCAGATGCACTGATCAAGTGTTTTATTGTCCACACAATGTTGATTGATAGCAGGTGAAAAGCTTTCCCACAGTAATGCTCTAACCTTGACCAAACCAAAGCAACCGTTTTCATAGGGACCATACGCCCAATTAAAGCTAACGAAGATTGTCAATACGAACCGATACAGCATACTATTTAATTAAAAGAAAAAAAAAGTCCTTTCATATTATCTTTCATTTAAGGAATATCTATTATTGGCTTGTGTGTAGCATGAACATTACATAATGTATTCATAATTCCTACATTATTATCCACAACACTGTATAAACAGTACACATACATGTGATGCACAATGGTTTTGTAATTTTTGTGAGACTGACATGTGCATGTTTACACGTGTAAGTGTCAGTAAATAACTACCAATATTTCACAGAAATGCTCTTTGTTGATTCGTCAGTCTTAGTAAATTACTGATATCAATCATTATGAGTTTTTTTCGCTGTTTCCAACTTGTTCTTATTAAGTTCCTTATCGTTTTCCTCATCTTCGCGACCACGATCCAAACTGAGATCAAGTGCCTCGTTCACAGTGAGTCACTTCCTCCCTGTTCTGCTAGCTCAGAATTACATGAGCAAGATACAGTAGAGAGGCCCTATTCATAGACCAGAGCTGTGAGAACAGATACATGTAGTATTAAGTCATGTTGCGGCAGGACAGGATATTATGTTTGTTCGTGTTACTCATGTAATCTTGTTGTCATTTTTGGTTTCCATGTAAGACAAGTTGTGATGTGTGTCTGTGTGTGTGTGTGTGTGTATGTGTGTTACAAAATGATGCTTTGTTTTGCGTTGTATTTTCTGTGGTGAACAGATACAAAAATCTGAATTGATTACCAAACTGTGTGTTTGATCCCTTTGCCACAAACAGCAAACTATTTCTGACTGAGTAAAGTGTAATAAAAACACTGAACAAAAGGGAATGGGTAGAGAGGTGACTGAAAGTGATATGCACTAGACTGAGCTCTTTCTCTCTCTTTCTTATTTTAATAACATTTATTATATCAATTATCTTCCACCTGTGTCAAAGCCAGTGTTTTTTATTAGCCATATGCTTACACTTACCTTTCAAACCACCATTGCTGCATTGAACCGCATGACTAATGAACACCTGGGTGACGGAGCTCAGCTTTCAGACTTTTAAACTACTCTCTAACAAACACACCCACACACACACGCCCAAATGAGGGTAAGAAATGCATTGCCAATAAAGGTAATAATTACCTATCCTATATATCAATCCTTTTGTGGGGGCTAACTGACAATGAATTAACTAGTTTCTGTCATATATGTTTGACAGTATCACAGACTACTCTTGTTGTTCATATTCCTTTGTACAACTATTTCGTTCTTCTCTTTCTTGTTTGCTTACTTGTCTCATCTGCTCAATCTATTCCACCTGCTGTCCCCTGCTCAATAATCTCTTCTGAGTGCCAGTGACATTTTACCCGCTCATTCTCCATACATGAAAGTAAGAACAGACACAAAGAAGAAGAATAAAGAGACACAGGGACAAAAAAACTATTGTGTAGCTTTAAAACACAGCAAGTGACCTTTTATAGCGGCAGCTGACTCTTCTTAGATCTGTGCCCTGAGAGAGGATTGAGACAGTGTTTGATCTTTTAAACACTCAGACGTCGCAGACACTGGTGTAATTACAAGACAGCTGAAGCACAGGCAGGGGCCATTGATCAGGAACAAGGAACACAAAAACCCACAACCACACTCAATACACACACTACGGAAGTCCAATGATTCATGCACTTTTGGAAAAAGCTAAAAACACAAACAAAAGACTTCTGCTTTCTATATAATTCCATAACCATACACTGTAACTGAACCTGGATTCTTCAAGATATAAGATATAATTATGTACCATTTACTGTTATATTGAAGCTTCTGTTATGTTAATATGGGTTGTGACAGTCTTTTAGTTTTACATCTCAATCTCTGCATTCAATTACAAGGAGTTGTTTTAATCATATATAGGTCCTGTGTAGTCAGTAATTCAATTTTAAGTAAAGGATGTTGATGTTTCACACACACACACACAATGTTTACACACACAGGGTGTGTGTTTCTGAGTCCTGTCCCTATAGATAGTAATGACAGAAACTGGAGCAGAGAGACACAAATGACGAAGTGTTGGTTTACAGCCACATTTTCTGACACACCTCTGCAACACCAGTTTAACCGGAGGAAATTCAGAACAGCATCAACACTGGCTTTTAATTCTCTGTCAAGTGTACTGGGAAAGATTCTTCTGAGAGCAATTGAATTCTTACATTTCTATTCACGCATTCCACTTATCTGCTCCTGTTATGAAGCAATTATACAACATGCATTTGGCAAAAGGCAAGGAAACACCTCCAACAGGTTGCCACTCCATTACAGGCTAAGACAACACTTAACACTTAAAACCCAGTCATTTGTCATAAATGAATGGGAGTGTCACATGACATTTGCAATGTAACTTCACATTTACTTCGCACTGTAAGCATGTTGCATATTGTTAGAGTTAATACTAGTGAGTAAATGAGTAAATACTCATTCATCCCTATGGGGTCTTGTGAAAAAACAACACACAAGCGTATACATGCACACATGTCTGCAGCAAAAGATAATCTTAGCTTAATGGAAGAAGAAGAGGAAACCAGAGTCCCGTAGTTCTCCATGTGGGAAAAAAAAGCATGAATGGCTTTCTCCAGATTGCTGAAAATTAAAAAATTTTGATAAAAAAATAAATAATCGGATGATACTCAAGCCACTATGAGTCATCCACTTAAAGTAGAATGTCTACACATACAAAGTTTGTGTTTTACATTTTAAATACATTATGAATTACGTTTCAATTTTAATTCAGAAAGCATGAACTGTTTCTTTATTTCCCCTCCTCAAACAAACAGATTTAGTCAGTCAGTCAATTATTAACTTTCTGAAAGATTTTCAGGTCTGCGGTTTTCTCAGGAAAATTTTCATAGTCAATCAGAGGGATGTGTGTGTTTTCTTGTTTTTTTTAAGAAGAACAGACAGCAGCTTAATCCTTCACGGGATAACAAGTAGAAAATATATCTTCAATGAAAAGATATTTATTTCATAATTTAACTATCCCCGTAGAACACTCACACACAATATCAAACTCATTTTTTTGAAACAATATAAAATGTTATTCATTGGGTGGCTGTTGTTGCCTAAAAGTGAACAGACTGTAGGACACTGATATCGGCAGTAAAAACATGTCAGCAGGCATTAGACTGCCCTCGTTAAGCATAAAACTCATTATGGCATGCCTCGCTCCCCTGCTGAAAGAAAGAGTGAACATTTCCTTCCATTTAGAGGGGAAAAAAATAAAACAGTAGTTAGCCTTTTCTATCTGTATCTTCCAGAAAGGTTCGGTTTTCTGGAACCCATGTGCGGAGGGAGATAAAGCCGAGAAGGGTTAGTAATACAGCGCAGCTATTTAAGAAGCTGTAATGATATTCATTAATTTAGATTCATTTCAAGTTCCATCCGGAGAGAGAGAGAGAGAGAGAGAGAGGGAGAAGTGAGAGGACTCGTTGGATATAAGATTCAGAAGACCGGGATATGGAGGTTTTAGTTGGGGGTCAGAAAGTTAAGCTGGAGTCACACAACTCAGACAAGAAGAGTAAATACTGAAAGGGGAGTCAATGAACTGCAGTATTTTCTCTGCAATAGAGATTTTGGAAGTTGGACTGCTTTCGATTGGGGAAGCATGATTTATATGCTGTGCAACTTGAGGACTAAGACAGAGCCATTGGCAAAGTTCATAAATAGTATGGAAAAATAAGAACTTTACATTTCTTCAAAATGTATGGATTTTACTTTTATCTTTGACTTTCCGAGAGAAACTCATTTCTGTATGTCAAGTCTTCAAGTCCTACAAATCCTACAGCCAGACAATTCCTTAAAAACTAGTGTGTGAATTCAACATGCAGGGTAAAGGCTGCAAATGTGTGTGTTTTTGTATGTTACATTGTGCTGATATCTGATGTCCTTGAAGTGGTGTGGTGTATCAAACTCGCATTACCATTTTCTTTGGCCACACAGCAGAAAAAAAGCTGTGAAGCCAAACACTTACATTTTATTATCATTTCATTTTGAGTTGTGTTTGTGGCCCCCTGATAAGTGTAAGGTGAATGTTTTTTTATTACCTTCAATAACCACTACCAGACAGCTGAGGGGAACTGCAGAGTGATGTGACAGTTCTCTGTGGGTTAATCACAATGAGCATAATTATTTGACCCATTGGTATTTTAAAGATGTTGATTATACCTGCTTTAAACTTAAGTATATTCCACACCCTGAGCATCTTTCTTGTACATGTGTCCTGACTCTGAAGTTGCCTAATCTCCATCAGAAATTGCATTGTCAGACTAGTATCAGTATTCACTCGTTGTTTCAACCATTATATGGTCCTCATCACTCTGCAGAACAGTTGGTAGATCCTCTTTCTAGGCTGGAAAAAATGAAGTACAATTATCAGCCATGAAAAGTTTTAGCAAGGTAATCCGTGCTGAAGCCACTTTAATACCACAACCTGAAGCTGTTTTTTTGGGGCCAGTATGTCAGCTAGGTTGGGCAGAGTTGTATTTATCTCATACAATGTGACTCATAATAATGAATGTTGTGGCTAGGTTGTGGCTCGATGGTGCCTCTGTTTATCCCATGCCAGTCACTGGTGATCACAGCCATACTCTGGATGATCAAAAGGTCTGACATAATGTCAAAGTAGAGGGCTAAAGAAAGAAGTCAGAAGTTCATGTGAAGCAGAGGGGTCTCTGAAAGACATAAGGCACTGCCACAGATTCTTGTGAACCAAGCTGACTTATCAGCTTGGCCTAATCAAAAGAGCAAACTACAAAGCATTCGGCATGCTTTGTTTGTGGTCCAACCGACTGGTTTGATTGGTGGAAAGTGACATGAGGGGGATGAAGTTAGACTATAAGAGGGAGAACGTAGAAAGTAATACTTTGAACTTGTTGGATGTTGCCTTGTGCTCATTAAAACACTTCCCGCTTGTTGCTACTCCAAGAAGTCTCTTCTCTTCATTTCAGCCACAACCTAATGGTAGTGTTTCTGCCACAAAAAGTGATCCACTGAATTTCCCCTAGCACCAACATGAGATTGACATTTTTTTGTTTTGTGTCAGATATTTTAACAACCTTTTGATGGATCACAATGAAATTTAATACAGATCCTTAGAGGCCCTCAGGGAGAATATCAATGTCCTAGGCATATGAAACCTTTGCTAATCCCCCACTTTTTTCTTTAATGCCACTATTAAGTTGACAGAAATTTGTCAACAACTGTTGGATTGATTACAATGAAATTTGGTGCAGTCATTCATGTCCCCCCCTCAGGATGAATCAAAATTGTGACCGTGGTAACTATTTTATCTTTAAAAAATCAGCATGTTTACATATGATAGCATTTAGCTTAAAGCACATCCATGCCTCGGAACCGCCTTGGGGGGCGAGATAAGACATTGTCAATGCTCTGTCTATGAATATTTATACATGTATTTGTCTGTGTGCATGTGTGTCTGTGTTTGCCCGTTAGTTTGTGTGGGAGGACAGCGTAACGATTTTCTTATGATCCATGAATAGATTCAGCTCAGCTCACAAAGTTTTCACCAAAATTATTTTTCTCTTCTTTGTTTTGCTTTGCACTTTTGCTTATTGAGCAGCTAGTTAAAATATATGAATTAATTTAACATTTTAAAGGATTGATTGAAGAGACTAATCCCTCTTTTTTCTACACAACAGCTTTGTTTCTAAATATACATTAACTGTCCTATACAGGTAGTCATCATTTAAATATCACAGTGAGTCTTCAGTCAAAAATGTGTGTACACAAACAGTTTCTGTTGTTATACAGACAACACTGGTAAGGCAGAAGACAGAAATAGAGAGATGCTATTCAAGCAGTCCACAGCAGGGGGCTGCTTTATCCAACCTTTACAGGGTAAAGCCATTTCTTGCATGCAGGGGATTTAGTAACGGGGGTGGTGGGGTAGTGAAATGAAAGGCAAAACTAAAGGGAGGGAGAGAACATGACAGAAACAGAGAGAGGTGATGGAGAAAAGAGGGAGACTGAGTGCTGTGGTAAAGCAACAAGGATAACACAAGACAGAGATTCAAAATTCGACAGCATAGGGGAACACTGATAGAGACACTGATTCACTGAGGATCCCAGGGAGAGTGGGGAAGGCCGAGCAGAGAGAAAAAGTGAGAGGTTGGAGGATATACGTAGATGAGATGTGAAGGTTAGAATGAAAGCAGGCAATGTGGAACGAGAGTAAAACAGAGAGAAGAGAGCAGTCAGATAGCTGGGAGGTGATAAGGAGGCAGTAAGCAGTGCAGCCAGGCGTGGCTCAGAGGCCAAGAATTGGTAGTAAACATTTAGTGAAGCAGAGCTGGGAGTCCCAGGGACTTTTGAACAGTAGATTGTCTCCTCTCTCTCCTTTTGAGCCATGCACTGAGCTGCCCTCTCCGCATTTTTAGGAAGTCATCTGCCAAATTGGATCGATAAGTAATTAACACTTTGGCTCTTTTACTGGCAAGTTCTCTTCCCTCCCGTCTCTGTTGCTTGATCTCTCTCGGCTGCCCTGCAGACAGCCAAACAGACAAACACATTTGCTCACACAATCTCAAGTACACAAACTGAAAGGGGGGCGGGGGAGGGAGTTCGCCGATGCACACATTTACACACACTTTACTTCTTGGTCCTCTACTGTGCTCGTGGGGGTTGTGAGTGCAGGCAGACGGGTATCGATCAGCGCTGTTCTGGAAAAGGCTCTCTGTTCCATCCGAATACCCACCGACTAAGTCTCTCTCACTCGCCCTGTCCTTCAGTCTCTCCTGACTCTCTCCGTGGCACAAACACATACAGTTCAGTCCACCCCCGTAGTCTCACCTCCAACCCCTTTCCGTTGCTCATCTTCTAGCCAGAATGACATTTGCCACATGCTGATATCATTGGGCCTCAGTCAGGGCAAAGTAGCAGCCAGCTACACATGTATCAATGACTTGTAAAGACAATAAAGTGAGGCTGTTGGATATCTGTAATGTAGATTGATGGGCGAGAAGACAAGAGAGAGTGAAAGAAAGAGAGAAAACAGAAAAAAGAAAAAGAAAAGCAAGCTGAGAGAGAAAGAGGAGAGCAACAGACATAATGACGAAGACAAAAAGACATGGGAGGGAGAGATAACAGCCCAGAGCCAAGTAGAGGATTGATGTGTGAAGATGCAGTGCAGAGCCCCATCATCAATCCTATTGGCTAATCAGATGTATGGCTGAATTATTGATAAGTGAACCTCATCAATAATTGCAGTGTTGCTGCTTTTGGGCCACAGACCATAGAGAAGGAGGGAATCATAGCTAGTGGTTTAGCAACAGAAAACACACAGTCATCACACGTACTTACTGACCCTCATGAAACATACAGACAATAAAGAACGATTGAAATAAAAGACCCTGGAGCCATTTCATTCATGAATGAGCTTGCACATCCTCAAACACAGACAGACACATTCAGAATGCACATTAACGACGATCAATGTTGAATTCATATTGAACCCAGTTGCTCCTTTCACCTCAGCATCAGGTCAGAAACCCATTGATGCAGCTATGACGCCACTGTTCCATGATACATTGTATTCTATAATATTCTTCACATAAGGGGCCAGTTTTATAATTTTTAAAATTTTTAATTCTCCCTATGTGCTGTAGGTCTTTATAAAAGGTTAAATATTGGAAATCCACTGCTACTCAAAATCATGTTTCTGTCCTTGAGAGAGAGAAAGAGAGAGAGAGAGAATGGAAACTTGGTCAGTTGGTTATCAGGCAAAAAGCAATGTTGTAGTCAGGACCACCTAAACTGAGACCAAGTCATGACCAAGACCAGACTAGTGCAACATTATCACTTCATGACACACGTACTATAAAATATGGAACATGTAAAAAAAAAAGGGACTCCTCAAATTGATGTAAAGACAGCCACAGAAATGGGGCGACACAAGATCGAGTCTTACATAAACCAATTTTTAGACAAGACCGAGGGTCTAAGCGAGGGTTCTAAGCTTGTTTTTCAACAGGTCCAGATAGTTTTGGTCAACTACTCTACCTGAACAACAAATTGTTGCTGTCTGTCAGTGCTATGACAGCTATCCTATGGCCCTGCTAAAAATGACTTGTATGTTTTGAGATAAGGTGTGTGTTCGTGGGCTCATTCACCAAAAATAGCCGCAAATTTGCTTTTATGCCATTGTTTTGCTTAGAGCCTCCACATCTCTTACAAAAGTTGTTCATTCAGCCATATAGACTAGAGGAAAAAGAGAAAGGGAGAATATGTGCCCCAAATCTAAAAGATGTGGTGTAGGCATGATGTTAGAGACGAATGGCATGACCATACCTCGTCCATCTCTTCTTCTTTTTTTGTCTCTCCTCTCGTATTTTTTTCATACTCAGCAGTTTCCTGTCTTTTTCAACTCCAGGGAAATAAATCAAAACTCACCCAAGGTATTTTAATTGCTATATTAACAAGTACTTCTGAGCCTCAGCCCTTCTGCCTGGGTCATACTCACAAACACATGCACACACCCATGAACCAAAACACATTGCACATACAAGCACACCAACACACTCTCTGAAGCACACACACACATACACACACACACACACACACACACACACACACACACACACACAGTTTACTCAATGGGTAAATGGTTGTGAAGGCTATTTATCATGACTGTGAGTTTTCTATTCGTCTTATCCTGTCATTACTTGAAACTGCCACTTTCAGTTTTGTGGTGTGTGTGTGTATGCATCTCTGTGAGTGTGTTTCTTCCTGTGGACCTACATTCATATCATGGTGCTGTGGTGTAAGTATGTGTGTATTTTGTTTGTTTGTGTCCCTAAATGCAGACCTGTGTGCTTTTGTGTGTGTGTTTGTTGGCAGCCAGGTGCATTATCCTGTCAGAGTACGGAGCCCGGCTCATATCTTACCTCTAACAGCCAGATAGGAAAACCACTCCGCTTTTGATTTGAAGCGAGAAAAGTAGTTTAGCACACCTCTCTTCATATATCTCACCTCTTCCCCCCACTCCTCCCCGCACTCCCTTTTTACTTTTATTTGTCAATTCCCTCTCATCCTGGCTGGGCTGTAAGCAGGGATGGAGTATGGTACCTGTGGCTCAGGCGTCATTCGTCTCACCACAACAGCTAAAGGAACTGAGAAGAACAGTTTTGGAACTCCAGAACCACTTTTAAATCTCAGATTGCATGTTACAATTCAACCCTTTCTTTTGAAAACTCAAATTGTGAATTGTTTTTGAATATTGATAATGATTCACACCCTTAAACTCAATATGAAAGTCAGCATTTCAAACCCATTGTCGTTGTTCAACCCTGTCTCTTTAAATACTGAAAGTTTGCAATAGCTAATATGTGTTGCAGCCAAATTACACTTCATATAAACATAAAGAGGATACGTTGCAAAAGGTTGATAAAACATTCACTGACAACATATTTGATTATTCTTTTTTCGTTCAATACGCTATAAAATACAATACAGTACAATATGCTTTTAGAATACAATATATGCTTTACATGAACTTCCGCTCTTCCTTGCTATAATATTGGAAAATGAATGTAACCTTTCGTAAACAAACAAAAAAAAGCATCCTTCCCCTTTTCCTCCCCGTAGCACCCTCCGTGAAATTGTATAATCTCATTTTGGTTCAGAAATATTTACACAGAGAGTGGAGCTAATAATATCAGAGCTAAAGATGACATGGCTTCATGAAATCAGTGCTTATTTCGCTGACTAACTGAGTCACTTCTGTGCTGTGGTGTATGAATTTAGATGGACAGATGGACTAATGTTTCAACCAAACAAATGTGTTTCATTAATTTATCTTATTTTGCATTTTCAATTTGAATGGTGCTTCAGCTGACACCAGCTTTCAGTTTTTGAGAAAAAACTAACATTTGACATATTTTCAGTGCTTACCCTTGAACTCCTTTGATGACTTTGAATTCCAATAATGCTTCGACTTCTCTCAGCATTAAAAAAACTCTTAAAGCACTTCCAATTTTACTGCTATTTCAACATTTTTTTTTTAGTGCTCCACTTAATTTTCTTTCATATTTTAAACTGTTTATTATTGCAACTCAAAGACTTTCAAAAGTGTAAAAGAGGATCACCAAACTATTTTTTCTCCCACTGTATACTTAATCACTTGATTCATGTTTGCGTCTGACCTTAATGCAAGTGATCTTTCCAACAAGAAAACTGCTTTTTGCAGCTATTTCACGTCCTCATATACTCAGTGTTGGTCTCTCTCTCTCTCTGCGTCCCCTGACCTTCCACATTACAGACTATGTAACCACGGCCATGATAGTGGTACCCCTCACTCCTCTGTCGCATTTTTTTAAATTTACTTGGGGGTGGGGTTCTAACAGAATTTGAGGCCAACCTTACAACATTATAAATTTGACTTTTAGTGGCTAATGGCACTTTCACTTTCCGATGACTTATTATTCACAGACACTACAAAGTTTGTTCAGGATCTTTGCATATCAGGCTATGAATGTGAGTGTTTAACATTATCGGGGAAGCTCAGACAAGTTTGCCAGTCGATGAGAATTGATCTGTAAACTGTGAATGCTGTGAGATACCTCCTGACTGAGCCTTCAACTTGGATGTTGTGCCTATCAAGTGGGGAAACAGTGGTGTAAACCTGCCTTATTTTCCTCTGTTGTGTTGGCAGCTTTTCTTCGTCAGTGCTTACCTATGCTGTTTTCGAGTTGAGCATCCTGCTATTGGTCAGCTTGATTGACAATAACCGCTAGCTCACCTGGTAGAGTGTGCACACCATGTATCAAGGACGGGTCAAGCATAACTCGGAAATAAAGCAGAAACCCCAAAATGATATACTGTATATTTAAAGAACATGATGTTCCTGTGAAACACTCTGTGTTGCACCCTGCTCATATACGTTCTCCTGGAATTTGTTAACGACTCAAGGTGTAATGTTTCTATAGTGTTTGCCTGTGGCACATCTGACAGGCTGTGTGCCTTAAACCTCCACTTTTCTGGGCGCCACTCTATCCTCAGTATAAATATTCATCAAGCAGTGTACCTATTAGATATATGAGATGTCTTGGCCGCAGCCAGCCATCTTCATTAGTGTTATCACGCCTGGCTTTCACCAGTCAACTCTCTCCTTTGCCTTCTTTCCCTATCTAGTGTCCCTCACTTCCACCACCCCAGTGCACACAAGGGGCTCAGTAACAAATTGTGGTAATAAAAGAGATTATTAAAGAGGGCTTCATGTTTTAGAATATACGTAGCAGTGGGCTCTTTTGCTAGGAAATAATGTTATTCTCCTCTCTCTTTTGGCTTAAATGTCCTCTTTCTTTTTCTGTCATTGGCCTGCCTCTCACTATTTTTCCTTGCCATTGTAGGTTTTATGGGTCTGCATGTTGATGACAGTCGACAATGTGGCGGAGGGCCAAGAGCAGGGAGGGATGCAGAAATGGATGAGGGTAGGAAGGAGGGGCGGTGGGTGGTGAGAGCGGCAGAGATTTGCAAACAAATTTAATAACTAGCCTGCAGAATGGAATCACTTTGCTAGCTTAGAATTGCTCACCTCCCCGAAAGAGAGTGATACAGAATGAGAGAGTGGGATATTAAAAAAAAGAGGGGGGTTGAGATGCTGTCTTAAAGGACTGAAGAAAATTTGAAAAGTGTCACATCAATTTCAGCCACTGCAGTTGTCAGGATGTTTGGTTTACACCTAAACACCTTGGTGAAACAGAGGAAATAAGCTGGGGAGGAGAGGAAAGGCACAGAGACAGGTATGAAACGTGAGTTTTACAGAAAGGGAGAATTCGCATGAGGAAGAAAAAGATGAAGGCATATTGAAATGTTCTCTTTTTCATGAGAGCATGTAACTGAGGAAAAAGTCTAATCAAAACATGCTGAGCTTAATTCATACTATTTAATTCTGCTAATTTGGGAAGAACAATATTTTTGAAGAAAATAACTAAAACATAATCAGCTGACAAAGTGGTCCTAAATAAACCTAATTTAGGACCAAAATGTGGGTCATAAAAGCTTGTATGGTCAGCCTTAACGAAGGTCTTATAGTTCATAAATTAGTTTGAGTGTCAAGATTTATCCCAAGTCTTATCTGACTCAGACAGTAAGAGTAAATTGAGTTCAACCATTAAGTGACCTATAGATTCCTGAGAGCAGTTCCTGGCAGAAGTTTATTAGTTAAGACTTTGGTGATTGTTGTATTTACCACATTTTAGTTTTTATCAGCTTTCCGTGGATGTTTGCTGCATCTGTATGCAAAGCACGGTGCTTTCAACTAACACCAAAGCCCACTCGTGTCATAGACTCAGAGGAACTGACATAGTATGTGTGATAGTCCACTGAGGGCAGGTGGGACAGGTGGAGGTGGATCCAACAAACACAGGACTTTTACTCTGCTGCGTTGACTTATTTTGTCACGTCAGTCAGGTGATTCATTAGTCATCCCTTAGTCACTTGAGTAATGTGAGTTGTTAATGTCAACAGCAATCTTTTCCTAACCCTAATTAAGTGGTTTTGCTGCCTAAACTTCGTGTAAAGAATGAAGTTTATTTTGAAAAGATATCATTTTTTAAATACCGAAGCTTGGTCAATGCTCCTTGGCAGTGGAGATCGATGCACCAGGTAGCCCTCTAAAGTTCATTTTGAATGTGTCGAGGCAGCATGTCAATACACTCATTAATTGCAAAACCTTTTCCTTTGAAAATAAACTGAGAGAGTGGTTGCAGTTAACGTTACTTTCTAGCAACTCACGTTACCACGGAGTGACTAACGACTCATATTAGCGACTGAGAAACGAGTCACGTGACTAGCTTCTGAGGTTAATGATTCAGGTGATAAAATGTCACTTTTTACACGAACGCTAATCTCTTGGAATGAAGTCCTGTGTTTGTTTGTTTGTGTATTAAGTATTGTTTTTGCTGACCTCCAGTAGTTTAACTTGTAACAAAGGTCAGTGGGCCTAATCCGTGACATCAATATTAGGTGCAGTTACAGGTCCCTACAGACACACTGATGGCTATTAATTGAAAAAGAGACTTGAGAAACCTGAGGCCAAAAAAAATTACAAATAGTCTGAGAGGGATCTAAATTAGATTCATTTATTTTAAAAGTTGGCTATTGCTTGGCCAAATTTCTGTCTGATAATCTGGGCTGAGAATGTTGCTTACACACATTTTAAGATATCCAAAGACATATTTTCTATTTCCTTTCCTGTCTTGTCAAAAGTGATTTACAAATAATTTAATTATTTTTTCTTTTATTTCAAAATTTGATTACCGTATTTTCCGCACTATAAAGCGCACTTAAAAGCCTTTAATTTTCTCAAAAAACGACAGTGCGCCTTGTAATCCGGAGCGCTTTATATATGGATCAATTGGTTAATTGGTTGATCTATACTGGTTGTACACGGCGCTCTGTCAAAATGTTTCAGTACGACTGGTAAACTACAAAGCCGCACCGCTTGCAGCATTACGGCTACCGTAGTCAGGGGCGTCGCCGAAGTAATAGCGGTAAACACCGGTACTGTGCTTACTCCTAGTCCAACACCACTTGTGTGTATAAAGACCCCAAAATGGCACCTTTCAAGAGACACGCTTACGACGCTGAGTTCAAACTCAAGGCTGTCAGCTACGCAGCCGAACATGGGAATAGAGCAGTGGATGACAGAAGGCGAACACACGTTCACCAAGACGGGGAGACAGCGCCGAGCGACTTATGCCACTATTTGCCAATGGATCGTGGATGCCTGGGCTGATATATCAGTCTCAACTGTGGTCCGAGCTTTCACGAAGGCAGGAATAATCACTGAACTGCCAGGCAATAGCAGCGACACTGACTCGGATAATGACGAGAGGGAGCCGGGCATGTTGGATGCCGTACTCGCCCAACTGTTCAATTCGGACACTGAAGAAGAAAAATTCGAGGGATTCGTGGACGGGGAATGAACTGAAAAAGTGAGCTTTACATGTTATATACGTACCATAACTGAACAATGTTGAGTTATGCACTAACTTTTGATTTAGCGGTATCAGATTGTGTTTCTTTTACGTGTTTACAACTGAAGAAGGCTGGGAGATATTGTGAATATGCACATTAACGTTTGAACAACGTTGAGTTATTGTGAATGCACTAACTACGTTTTATACGTAAGTTGAACAATTTCGAGAGTTACTATATTGTGAATGCACTAACGTTTGATTTAGTGGTATCAGACTGTTTCTTTTACGTGTTTACTGAATCAGGGAAAAGTTCCCCTCTACGTTTAAGTTACCGTATTGCGAATGAAATCAAAAATCAATAAAGTTTGACTGAATGATTTATCTGACTGTTTTGTTGACATTCCCTTTAGCACAGCTCCATCTAGTGGATGCATAACGCAACCCCTGTCAAACGTTTGACTGTAGTAGCTTCTATTCTATGCGCCTTATAATCCGGTGCGCCCTATATATAAAAACAGTTCTAAAATAGGCCATTCATTGAAGGTGCGCCTTATAATCCAGTGCGCCTTATAGTGCGGAAAATACGGTGTATATGTTATTAAACCTTTAAATGTATATGGTCGCCATAATTACCCAGAATCCTCTGTAATTATTACCCAACCTGCTTAATAACTCCCTCATGTGTAATCTTTAATACAGATTGTTTTATTGGCCTGAAATTATTGCTGTTTGATTCGTTGGGAATGGCGATAGTGTCGCCAGTATTGTTAATTAATGCTCCAAAATCATTTTAATAAAGACAAATGCCCTTGGCGCGTTCTCTCTCTCTCTCGCTCTCTCTCTCTCTCTCACTCACTCACTCACTCACACACATACACTCCACACACTAACTGAGGGAGGGAAAGGGATTGAAATGTTCCCATTAATGAGATATTAAAGTGTCTCCTCTTTCTCATTATGCTTATTGATCACATACAACAGTCATGGGTCTATTTATTTTGCAACATACTGAGAGAGAGAATGGGCGGCAACAAATGGTGGAGCTGTTTGCCAGGGCTTCTTGCCAAACCTTCTGTCTCTTTAATGAACCTATGAATCTATGCATGATGTATACATTGAAGATTAGCCTGGCACCTTCAGATACACCTTAGTTTTTGTAAGTAATGATCAGTCAATAGTTGGTTTGCAAGAGTGACTTTCCATAGTGCCACTGGGGTGGATGCACATTATGACTGTTCCGTGCTTGTTTGTCTTTTAACATCTCATATTCTATCATGTTGTTTTTGCAGTAATGCTCCATAATACACACACTATTTAATTCCTATTTGTATGAGGAAAGTTTTGCGAAAAAGGTATTTAGTCCATCTGATAAGCAGAATTTACATCCTAAATTAGGCTTACTTGGTCTTATTTGGTTGTATTATCCAGTCTCATACAGGTTTTAATAATATATTATTTGTGTTCTTTGCTAAGACATAATTCATTTCACAGTTTTGTGGCTCGTTAAACTACTGACCAGTACACAATAAAGAAAAAAGTGTTTGGTGTCAAACTGACAAAGAGGGCCAGATATTTCAGGAGTTGATGGACCAATGATAAGTAAGGTGATGGATAATAAAGAAGATAAACAAGACTCCTATAGGCTGCCCGTGTTTTTCTGTCTGTACGTGTTAACGAGTTTCTGCTAACATATTCGCCATAACTACTTCAGGCTCTGTTACCACTGTAAACATGTTGGATTGTTCTGTCTCCAGCTTTAAGCACCCTCATTAATTTGTTAAATAGGCATTTACTTTATTTCTCACTTTACCTTCTCGTCTTGCTGTTTACGTTTTACATGGCCCTTTATTTAAAACACCTGTTACTGTGCTTTAATTCTTAGTAAGCTTCTTTTTTTATCAATAGAGAAGCAGTTCAGATTGTTTCTGCCCCATCTCTTCCTCCCTTTATTTTCTTTTTTTTCCCTCCGTGAAAAGATCCATAGCAAATGGAACTTGCACAAAACCATTGCAAAAAGGACCTGCATTCAATCGACGGACGTTGTTTGTGGGATGTGAATGTCAATGGCGGAACTCTCTGCTGCTGTTTATTGATGGTATCTGATAGCACTGCTGCTTTTCCTTTGTCCATAGAAAAGCAAAGACAAAAAGTGGAATGAAAGAAGCAAAAGCAAGTAATTGATCAATTGAGAGAGTGAGAGAGAAAGAAGAAAAGAGAGGGAAAACAAAAGAAGCTTTTCATGCGAGTGTAAATCAAAATTAATCGTAAACAATAATTGTATAAGCCAAACAGAACACTCACTACATGTGAAGCCCTGATTATTTTATAATCTGTCGTTATTTTATTTTGTTTCATTTTATCGATTTTTATATATATGTTTTGAGGTTAAGTGTTTAAAAGGCATTTACCTTCAACTCAACTCCTATTACATTCAATGTATGCTGTGACCACATCATCTTGGCCACTTTACTGAATTACTTCTCTGCAGCGGGACTCTAAATATGCCCTCTGACCTGTTGACTGTACATAATATGAGCTACACTGCTGTCAAGAACTGAGTATTAACTGGATTACAGCCTGGATCACTATTCTCTTAGCTTCACCTCAAAGGCTTTCCGCATCCTTGAAATATAACAATTGTCATCTGTGTGTGTGTGTGTGTGTGTGTGTGTGTGTGTGTGTGTGTGTGTTTGTGTTTGTACGCTCTTTTATTTTGTTGTGCTAATGAAAATAAACTGAACTGACTGACTGAACAAAGCCTTGTTGAGACCAAGGCAACATGACTAATCAGTCATCCTGAGTGTAATCTCACTGAGAGCTCAAGACAGCAAGTTATGAACTGAATCTACATGGTGGATTGGCCATGCACTCTCGTCTTAGCATTCCACCATGAACACCACCCACAGACACGCGACACAAAATTACTTTTTTTAAACCTTACTAGCAAATTTTTCAGATCTTATTATACACCTATGCGACAACATGCACATGCCTCCAGCATTTGTTTTTATTGGAATATCCCATTATCCTTTTCTTCCAGAAAACAGCTTGTTTGCGTGTTATCATCAACACCAGTGAGCATAAAAAAAACGTGTTTTTTCTTCTCCTCATTTTCCACTATGGTTAATCTTAATCAAAACTATGAAAGGCTTAGGTCTGCCTCAACTGTAAGTAATGACATTAATCACATTACTGAGCAGTACAATGACACACTAGATACACATAATAAGTCAAGCGATGTATGCCTGGTGATCTCATTTAGTGACGAGGGCCTTGTTTATTCATCACTACTAGATAACAAGCTCTGTATGGAAATCACACCATTCATCACTGAGATCAGTGTGATGTTGAAATTGATATTGTGTGTTTTTATGCATTAGAGTCTTGGATCTATTGGATTTGTCAAAGTGAACCTTTGAAAGGCCATGACAACAATTCCTTCTGGTGTTGAAGGTCTACCAATGGCTGTTACATTATCAAAATGATCAAATTGTGAGAAAAAGTTTGTATGTACCATTGTATCCTTGACATGCCTGTAGTCAGTGTAGTGTATCACATGGCCTTTTCTTAGTGTTTTTATCATCCATTTGATGAGATATTATGGCTAAGCCTTAGTTGAATTTCCTTTGGAACCAGCCTCTGTCTTCTCAACCTCCCCAGCTTTATGGATATTGATTGGTATCAGTCGTCCGCCTGACAGTTCTACTATAAAATCTCATTTAGAAAAACCTGACAATTTGAGACTGAATGATAAACAATGACAGACAGTGGAAGAGAGAAAGATAGTGCAGGAAGAATGGGAGTAGTAGAGAATGAGGAAGACAAAAAACTACACACAGAGGGAGAGAGGTAGATGGATGAGTTTTGAGACCTTGAAAATATCTGCATGACCCTGCCGAAGGACTTCAAAATTTGCTCAAGGCATTTAAGATTAGTTTATGTGGATAGGAGCCTGATACCACTGGGCCTTAAAAAGTTATCAGGAACGTCTTAAAATAAATTAAAACAAGAGAAATTGGACAAAGGTCATTTGTACAATAACTTATCAATATTTATTGACAACGCTTTAGGCTGAATTTCCGTTCATTGTTTACTTTACTGTTTTGGTTTGCTAGTTGTGTCGTTTTTAGCCACAGCAAGCTGCTGATTTCAGTGAAAAAGCTTCAAAAACCCACTATTTTCTACCTGCTCAACACCACACAGCAGTCAGACAAAGTATAGTGACCTGCTGGTGAACACCGCGGAGCATTTAGTAGCTAAAGAGAACCATATCTCCCTCAGGAGTTGGTAGAGACTAAATCACAGCAAAAACAGAATGAATATTGGACTTAAATTGATCAGGTGGAACTCCAAATAAATACAAAATGTGTCTCCATGACTAGTGGAAGTGTAAATGGGCAACTGTTTGCAAACAAGTTGTATACAAGGTGACATGTCAATGTTGTGTTCACAACTTGTTTTTCTTCCGCTGCCCCCACATGGCCAAAGACAGTTATTGCAGGTTTTAAGTACTGCACAGAATCCACAATAAAAAAGGATCAACAAACTGTAAAATGGAGCAATAATTCACAATTTAAATTAAAACTATATCCGACAGAGAAACTTCAGAAGAAGATTAAGGTTTAAAGAACAAACAGGAACAAACAGATGTTAAGCCAACCCAAAATGTGAAGGCGGGTTACACAAAGGGATAACGGGTAAGTCAAGCCATGAAGGTGAAAAATCAAGGAACTGTTCGAATAAGGGACGGGGAGACATCGAATTTCCTGGAACTGATTTGGATTTAAAAAGCAGTGTTGTGAACAAGTTACAGGCGGCTTTAGCTGGATGAGTGAGGTTGGAATCAAAGGAGAAAGACACAATAATCAATTCTGGAAGAAATTAATAGATGTATTTCTGGAACAGAGAGAGAAAGCAACAGTTAAAATCTGCCTATGGCAATCTTGAACTTGCGTGACTAAGTGATTGTGACACTCAAATCAGCAACACTAAGTTAGAGAGCATCCATTTTTTTCTTAAGTATAAAAGACAGCCACACTTTTTGATGACTTAAGGGGTCACTTAGTTGGATTGGCACAATATGTGTATCGTCAACACAACTCTGAAAATCAATATCATATTTGTGGTACCACCAATTAGTAACTATTGAGGAAATCAAGCTTGCAGCCCATCTTGTTTATTGGCAAAGTATGTTGCCCATTCAAGGCATCATCACTAAGAACGCTGAATTATATGTGTCCCATTATTCCACTGGTTTTGCAGCTAATTGTTATTGGTGTTAAAATTAGTTTAGATTGTAAGCAGTCAAAGACCTCTACAAAGAACACTGGACAAGACACCATAAAAAAAGTTGTACACAGAAAGATAAAAAAGCAGTCAAACAGCCAAAACAATAGTAAAACAAAGAACAACAATAAAAAGAGCAAAGAACAAAGACAATAACCAATGGAGTCATTTGCCACAGGATTTACAATAGTCTTAAATTTGGCCTGAGTTAACATCTACCTCCATTTCCCTCTGTCTGCAGACCATTCCAAGCTTTCTCTCCCTTCTGTGTACTATTGCATTGAAAACAACAACAAACATCAAATACGCATTTTGTGATCCGAGCTGATAATTGCACAATCACAATGACCTCTGTGAGATAAGTGGACAAAGACTGGGTGAAAAAAATTCAAAATTATTTTGGCTGCCCTGGGTGTTTGGAGGTATTTTTGATTGTGTAATACTAGGCAATGTTCACATTTGGCCTAATATTTAAAGTCAAATCAGGGCAAAGACCTTGCCTAAATTCATTGGAACAACTGGTTAACATTAATATGATGGTAGCTTCGGACTGTTTTTGAGAGTCGAGTGTAAACTGCTACACTGCTGCTAAAAAGTGTTATTTGGGTCAGTTTGACCTCGAGCACAAAACATCCGGATCAGTGTGCTGCACTTCTCATTAAGATGTTTTTATTTATAACAGCAAAGCTGGTGACCCTAGATTATCCTCTACCTGTTGCTCCTCTGTCTCATTATTCCGTCTGCACACACACATAAACATTACACTTATAGGTTGGTACTACAGGATGTGTTCAGCTAGGCCTCCATGTAAAGTTCCAGTTAGATGGGAGTTTAGTGGCTGTCTCTATGAATGCTGGCTTTGCTGTATAGCTAATTAATTTACTGCTGCAAAACAGCTTCCTTGCAAAAATACCACACTCTGACAATTAATTTAACAACCCTTCAGAGTTAGTCCCAAGCCATGGGACTGTATATGGCTCAGACTGTTTGTGTGTGTGTGTGTGTGTGTGTGTGTGTGTGTGTGTGTGTGTGTGTGTGTGTGTGTGTATCTGCATGTGTGTTTGTTGTTGCCCTGCATCAGCTCAGGTCCCTTATGAATTCTTCATTAGCACTGTCTGTGTGGTTTAATTTTGTCCTGGCTCTCATGACTCACCAAACACACACACCGTCACACAAGCACAAATAGTCCGACTCTTGGAAGTCGCTGGGCAACAGGCAGCTCGCTGACCACCTCTTTCAGCAAAGTGGAGGACCCCCGCTGGGCCACTAGAGCATGCTGGTAGATTAAGCTGGCTCTCCAGAACACTCGGTGCTATAAGAGGGCAACTTTCACAGACAGCAGTAACACCAAAGATTGCTAGAATTAGTGAACCCAACTACACTACAGTCTTATTTACTGAGTCGATTGAAAATCCCTCATTAAATGCTGTGTTGAACTTCTTTCTTGTGGGGACTACTATCATCAATACAGTGAGGTCTTACAGTGTTTTGCACAATTCAACTGTGTGTGTCTTACACCTAAATAGTTTTAATTAAAGAAAGGCAAACAAAGCATCGAAAATGTGTGTTAATGTGATAAATAAATAAGTATTTTTCATAAATGAGATACCATCTATGACAACAGGCCATAATCCTTATATTTTGACTTTTAAGTACACAGCCAAAATGTAAGCGTATAAAAGTTTTTTTTCCTGATGCATTTCTGTGTAAAACTGTTAAAAACATTTGAAACAAACCAAGTCAGTTTTACACCTTGACTTCTTGCATAGCAACATTCTCCCGAAAGATAATAAAGACTTAGTCTACTCTTCTTCTCACGAGGGGGTGTTTTAACTATTTGCAGAGTTAATTCAAATAACAAAATAAAACTAAATTGGTGACGTATCAGCTGAATCAATAACTCACAGAACTGCAGTGTAATGTTTCCAGTACACACAAGGACCGACAACAACATAAAGTAGGCTTGCCCACTCTCCACACAAAACATCTCACCTTACGTCTTATCTATATTTACTATCACAAGTGCACTGACTGAGGCCTTAAATTGTCTGAAATGATGAGTTCATTGGTTCATTTTCCAGCCCACAAAGCAGGTGTGGCAGAGCAGCGAGCACATCTGCTCTCTTTACGGCCACAGCGTGTTACTATATGAAACAACACTTTATGGTCCCAATAAAATCAAACATTATAAGCATTAAATTGGTCCATCTTTTAAAATCCACTGAGAGGACACGGACACATATTGCAGGGAGATTTATAAACACAAAAACACAAAATGCACATGCACACTTTCCAGCATCAAAAGCAGGATTTTAGTTTAGTTTATGTGTATTCCTCCATTTGCAATTTTTTGTTTTGCTCTGTCAACTCAAACCTCAGTCGCCCCCCCCCCCCCAGCCCTCTAGGTATAGGTATAGGGACTATAGCTAATGACAGATAGAAGTAATCAATGCACTGCACGACTCCTGCTAAGCCCCTCCATCCTATTCTCATGCATTACTGGCCTGTCTCCTTCATTACCTATTCAACCTCTCCTCTGTGCCGCATGGCTAATCCTTTCTTTAGCTTTCCATCCCTCCCTCCCTCTGTCCACACCTCACTTTATCCCACTATCCGTTCCCCAACTCAACTTCACTCCGCCTCTATTTTACTGTAATACCCCATTTAGGTGGCAGTTCCTTGCAGTGTATCACCCACAGCACTTTTCCAGTACAGCTGTACCTGTATCTTCCTTTTTTATGACTGATTACAAATAGGACACAACCGGGGGACTTTTAATCTTAAATGTTTCCTAATTGTGGGTCATTAAATACATTATCATCATTTTAGGTGTGCTTCCCTTACGGCATAAGGATGCTGATGCAGTCTTGGATCCATCTAGAGGAGCTCATTGTTTTTATCTGCCTGGAACTGAATCTGAATACCTTATCTCCTCAACAGTCTAATGAAGTTCCACACAAGACTGAAGAAATGAAACATTCACACTGAATTCTCATAATCAGTTTTGCTCACTCTGCCTCATTAGATCCTTATCTCAATGACATGCCTGTCATCTGTGTGTGTGTGTGTGTGTGTGTGTGTGTGTGTGTGTGTCTGTGCGTGCATCACTCATCTATGTGCACTACACACCAAAGCACAGATAAATGTGTGAGGGTTTTTTTCATTTTATTTGTAGGTTATAAAATCTGACCACTCTAATGATAATAATGTGATACCATCCCTATTGCAGAGGTGAGCTGTTGGGTTTTATTAAACATTACAAACCAATACAATTGATTTCATTATTAGATTGCAAAAATATTCATTTTCAGGTTTTGTCATCATCATCATCATCAGTTCCTACTGGCAAAAAATTGCACTGTATAAACAATGTTAAGCAGCGATGATGTGTTTATTTTCCTATGTCAAAGGCATGTTTTGTCTATTTCTATCAGCTTAAGTCATCATTAGTCTGTCTTTCTCTGACACAGAAACACACAGGTTAGCAGATAAACTGGTACAGAGTCTAAGCCTAAAGAAATACAGTTTTCCCTTCTGCTGTGCCGCCACCATCTGCTATTTCTGACATTCACATGCACATGTCGACGGCACTGAAAAACACACACCTTTCAACGTTGGTCTCTGCAGGTTCAAGGCACGCATGCTGTTCATCAGTGTTCACAATCTGTTTGCTGGTTAAGGCCTCCTTCCCTACTGTTACAAAACCGTTAGCAAACAGCCCATGCTCCATCAAGGTCCACAAACCTGAGTAAATATGCAGCAAAAAGCACATCAAACCAGAATGTTGGGATATGAGCCAAGCCAGCATCCTTACTAACCATTACATGATAAACTAGAAAAATGCACTTAAAAGATTACAGATCTCTGCCAGGTCTGCCTGCAACGACCCCTACTGGTTTGTGTGATTGAATGAATATACAAACCAAAATTGGCTAAACCCCCATCTACACATTAATGCCTCATAAAACAAACTTCATTCGAACCAAAAAAATTGTGGCGATGTATGCAGGCAATTGGCTTGAAGTCATCGTACAAGACCAAACAAAATTAAACTCTCTCCAAGCTGTCTGCCCGCATAGCAGCGGCAGAGTTTCTGAGAGGTACAGGTGTGTTGACTGGTGGTACAAGCAATGATATATATGCAAGCAATATGCTTGAAGTCGCCGATAGGATACGTCACACAATCTAGCCAAAAACAAAATTAACCTCTAGTGAAATGATTTTGTAACTATGCACCATTTCCTCTAAAATCTAATCTGAAATTAGACAAATTGTCTCATGAATGTTATTTGAAGTTAGCTCATGAATGAGATTTTGAAGAGCTTTCATTTTGAAATGCTACATCAGAATGTCCTGGTTCTCTCTGAGTGACACCTTGAGGTGGTCTGCCATTAACACATTTCCATTTCCATTGTAAGTGTATCTGAATGTTTCAGTGTTCCTTCAGTTTGTTCCTTTAAGTTCAAGATCCTTCCCTGTTTCCTTTTGCAGTCAGTTCAAATATTCAGTTTTCAGTCAAGCCTGAAAGGCCTCAACTTGAAGCAGCCACTTCCCCAATGGAGGCTTTGAACTTGACCCACTCGGACTCCATGTTCCCAGCCCCCCGTGGATGCAAGAAAAAAAGTCTTCCTTTAGGTGGTAGTTGAAGACCCAGAGGGGGGCAGAGCCAAACGTTCCCATTTCACTCTAACTACACATTTTGGTTTACCAGACCTGTCAGGAAGCCCAAATTGGACGTTTCTGCTGACATAGCCCACTCTGCTCACCTGAATCAGACTATTCATTTAGCTGATGCTACGGTCCGAAATGTCAATCTGAGACAGCGGGGTGGGGTCATCAGGCTGGGGACACACCCAAATTCTTGGCAGCTGCAGCTGGGGTCCCAGGCTAATGCAATGAATGCTTGTGATTGGAGGAGAGTATTACCCATAGAGTCCAGGAGAGGGCGGAGCCTGTGTGAGCTTTAAGTCACCCTTCATGTAGGGATGAAGGAAATCCAATGTCATGAAACAGTTTCTCTAAACTACAGTATGTAAAACTTTTAAAAAGTTTGGACTTTTTCTATTTCACGCTATTTATGTGTAATATATGTAGCCACTATGAAAGTCCTTCACCTTTTAGCAGTTACCACTCCTCCGGCTCGTCTTGTATTTCTTGAAAACCATCAATCTTTCACATCCAGATGATGGATACATTAACGCCTGAAAGTGACAATATTTCTAAATGACCAATAAGTACATACAAACTTGTTATAAGGTAAGCTTTTTAAGAAAATAATTAAAAACAATATCATAAGTATCCAATATCCAAGATTGGATACTCAATTTGTTTTTTTGGAAATGATGTCATGTCTTCATTTTTAAGCAGGCATAACTGCTAAAATAGACAAACCTGTCTTTAAGTTGTTACTATTTATCTCTATCTTTCCAGCTGCTAAGCCCACTACCTTCTGGATTGGGGCTAATTGTGTAAGTATGCATGCTGAAAAAGATAGTTCAATTTGAATGTGTTTTTACAGATTTATGTTATTTGCCTCATATGTTGGCTTAATTAAGAGCAGACACTGCTTTATTGAGAAATCCATGTGTCCCAGAACCAGGAGTCAATTTAATGCATGAGCAGATTAAATCCTGTTTGCAATAAATTGCGCTCATGGCTTTCATTCTTGTCAGAGAGATTCATGCTGATTTAAACCTTTGCCATAAAATAAGAGCTTTACAAATCAGTGTGGTTAAATTCACATCCTGCCATGATGTCATATGCGTTCATTTAGATGCAGTAGCTTGGGAAAATTGAAGTGGAAAGCTGATCTTTGTGGAGGGACAAAGATAAACTGTGAATTTGAAAATTTGAATAGAGCCAAGGTAACATCCCTGCTACATGAGGTATCACCGGGAGCAAATACTGACAATTTGAGAACATGTAAAGAGGGTACCAAGAAGAGTAGGTTCTGAGACAACAAATTGCAGTTTACAAAAAGTACAAAAAGCAGAGAAGTGCTGAGTAATAAAGAATAATATACAGAAATAATAATATTGAATAAATAAAGAATGTAGAACAAACAGTAAGTAATATATATATATATATATATATATATATATATATATATACATATATATATATACATACAGTATAATATTAGACAGTGCAGGTATAAGTGTACAAAATATTGAGTGTAATACAAGTAATTCTAATAGTAGATAGTATACACAGAATAAACAGTCAGAGGTATGATTTGAATATGGTGTATATGCTGAAGATTTGAGATGTAAAGTGGTATAAATATGAATACTCTATAGGTCAGTATATACAGTATGAATAGTATAATTCAATATATGCACGTGTATACAGTGCAAGTAAGCTTGATGTAATTAAATAATACCAAATGGAAAGTGCCACTTTCACATAATTAGCAAGGACCTAAAATGTCTAGTATTTCCCAGGTACACAATCCGGGAGTCCCTGGGAATCTTGTAGCCTAGAATCTCCTCCAGAGTCTGAATAACCCTGTCCCAGAATGCTTGTATTTTTATACATGTCCAGGAAATGTGTGAGTGGTTAGCATTCATCTGCCCACACTGTCTCCAGCATGGCTGCTCTTTACCCAACTGTTTATATTTTATGTGGGGTGTTATAAAAAAGCGGATTAAGTTCTTCCAACCGAATTCCCTCCATCTTCTAGAGCTGGTGGATGTTTGTTGCTTTCTACACATGGAATGCCAATCACTCTTTGACAGTTCAACGTTCAGTTCTACTTCCCATTTCAGTTTTAAATATAGTGTGTTTCTTCCGTTTTGTTTTTGTAAACTCCTGTACAGTTTGGAAACCAACTTTGAGGGGGTTTGTTTGTACGCACCTGTCAGCACTTCAATCACTTCATTACCTTCTGATGAAACCTCCTTTTTAATTTCTGTATCATAGAAATGTCTTAGCTGTAAATATCTAAACAGGTCCCCATTTTCTAAATTAAATTCTCTTTTGAGTTTTTCAAAAGTTTTAAAAGTGTTTCCCTCTATGAGTGTACATACCGCTGTTATCCCTTTTTCTCTCCAGCGTACAAAAGTATTATCTATCTGTCCAGGTCTAAAGCTGGGGGTCTGAGAAGGCCAAATCAGAAGTTTACTGTCTCCTTCCAGTTTGTATTTTTTGACTATCTCATTCCAAATTTTCAGTGAATCTTCTAAGATGGAATTCTCTCCCTTTTGGTCAGTATATTCTTTTCCACCTAGCCTGGTCTGAGGTTGAGATTGACCCAGATTTAGCTCAATGTGTTTCCATCCAGCTTGATACTCCGAGGAGCACCAATAAACAATATACCTCAATTGCGCCACGTAGTAGTATTCTCTGAGATTTGGCAGTGCTAGTCCTCCGTTTTCTTTGTCAATTTGGAGTGTCTTAAATATTACCCTTGGCCTTGCTCCTGCCCAGATAAACCGGGATATCTGATTGTCCCATGCTGTAAACTGAGATTCTGGGATTCTGACTGGTAATGATAAGAAGAGGTAGAGCAACCTTGGCAGTACATTCATTTTCACCACCTCAATTCTTGAACTAAAGTCCAGTACTAGTGTTGACCATTTTGTTATATCTTTCTGTATCCTATCGTTTATTATATTGTAGTTTGTTTCATATATTTTGTTCATTTCCTGAGTGATTAGCACTCCCAAGTATTTTATTGATTTTGCTTCCCACTTCAGTTTATATTTCTGCCTAATTGCCTTACTTGGTATGTAGTTAAGACCTGTGTTTTTGTAATGTTCAGTTTATAGCCCGACATCCGACCATAGACAGCCAAAATTGTCATAAGTTTGGGAATTGTTGAGTTGGGATTTTGGAGATAGGTAATAATGTCATCTGCAAAAAGTCCTATTATATGTTCCTCCTTTGCTATATTGATCCCTTTCAGCTCTTTGTTTTAAAAACTTGTGTTTTTATACATTTTTTTACGTTTTTTGGAGTATTTTCTCAACATGGTAAAAGAATGTTGTGCTTTGTTATCTTTATACATGTTGAACTGTTGAAATGGCTTCATTGACATTACTGTCATTCCACTTGCATTCAGTATGTGCCTCATATTTCAACCCCTCAGTTACTTTGGTTTAGGTGCATACAAATCATGAGATGAAATGGTCTCCTGTGATTTGTCGAGATCTATGGGAAACATGAAGCACTGGTCTTTCTGGACCTGCTTCTCGCTGAAAATGTTGCCATCAGAATGTCACCCACTGAGAAGAAGAAAAAAAAGATAGTACATTGGAAGTGAAATTGATTTTGTACCATAAAGCCTTACAGGGTTTGAATGTTTTTGATTATACCCTCCATTATTTGCTTGCTTGTTTGAATTTTATTCATAATCTGTCAGGTCACTCTGTCCATTTCCACATCTTTTCAGGTCACACGTATTTTTTGGGATGTTTTCCCCTGAAACTGTAGTATGATACTGTTGTACTTTTCCTCCAGGAACTCATAACTTACTTCATATGGCTCCTTCTCTTGAAAAACAATTAACCTCCACAGCGGTCAGATCAACACATTGCATTCTTAGCCACGGTATAAGCAGGAAGATATGGTACTTACTTGTTGGTATATAATGGAGCAATGCATCATCTGTTAAGTTTGTGAACAATGTCCTTCATGAAGTGCAACTCATCATTTGGCTACACACAACAGTGAATTCACACACATTTTATGTGAAATGATTATACCAGTGTTATTACAACTTTAAGCCCTTTAACTCAATTTTATGTTGAAACAAAGGAGTTTTTTTTAGAATCAGCAGCATAAAATATGACACAAAATTCACAACATCCTTTACACAGTGTTTTTTTTTTATGTTACAACTTTTGGCCTCCAACTCTCGTGTTTGGCTGTCAGAGTAAACTACCCACACATTGGATTCACTACGCCACAATAACTGTCACCCACAAAGAAACGGAGGGATGTGCTTTTCTTTTTTTCCCAGGGCTTCACTACACTTATTGCAGAATCAGAATCTGTAAATCAGATTGTTTAAAACAAAAAACAATGGCAAGAACACAGCTCACACAAGTCGATGTCTGAATCAGCCTCTAAATATGGATATTAATCACACAACTGAAACACGAATAAATTTACTATACACGTCATTTTTCCTGTTGATGTATGCCCCATGTCCTGAAACAGCAATAAAGACTCTGCTGTATTCATCACTATTACTACTAAATATAAGGCAGTGCATGGTAGAGATATCACCCATAATGAAGACTCACTAAGATTGATCTGCTGCTGCTTCGTCTCTCTGCATCTATTTGAATGCTTGTGTTTGTGTGTGGGCTGTTTTTATTTGTGGGGGGGGGGCTTTATTAAGCCATCAACACATAAAGGATGGGTGACTTAGATAATAGGATGAAGACTGTGCACATGTGCTTTATATACAATATACATGTGTCATAGTGTCTGCCTGTGGCTTTTTTAATGTTTAACTGAAATGTGTGCAGTAAATCAACAACGGCGTTACTAATTCTGAGGCCTCAGACCTGTTCTAATCATGTAACTCACAGTTTAGCGACTCTCAGATGGCTGCTCACATATTTCAAACAAAAGAGTCAATTCGGAAGGCAAGAATTTAGTTACTTAGTCAACCCCTTAACTTAAATGCTTCCGTTAATCAAAAAGGCCACTTTCTGAATTTAAAGAAGTTTCTGGTTGTGTGCTGAATTTGGTGAAGTCTGCTGATTTAAAAGATCTGTTTTTGTTAAACAGCTTTTTTAATTAAACAACAGCCCGAATTCAAAGTGAAAGTGTCCTTTAAATTAGAATTACATTAGTTTTTACTACCTGTATGCAATTTTTGAAATAAAAAAGAAGCTCCTGTCCCCATGACCCTGAAAAGAAATAAGCAGACAAAATTACACTGCTTGGTTGACTCCGTTCTGTGGCATTATTCAGCAAGGCATTACAAATTATATATATATAATATTCCTCTGACCTATTAGAATGATTTATTGATGTTATTTTTTGCCTAAAGCCTTACAACTATGCACACTTAAAAGAAAGTATACCATTAGAAGAGGTGTGAGCACCCATTACTGAAAACAATTATGAATACCAGAGTAAAGTATTGCAAAAATGACTCTACTCTGACATTCACATTTAGAAGCAGACACAAAAATACACTGATAGAATACACACATTCACAAATTGAGAGGAACCCATCCCAGCTTATTGATTAACTTAACTGACTGACTAGAAGTATGGTACAACATACAAACAAACTTGTAAATCAAAGAGAGAAAAGGAAAGACAGAGGGGCAGCAGAGTCTAACAAATATCCTAAATACTTAAATATCAGGCAATTTACAGTACAGAGACACTGACACCGAAAAGAACTGACCATTACTACATTTTTTTTTCTCAGACAAACACCAGTGTGTGCATGTTAAAGTTAGTATATAATGTGTGTTTGTGTGTGTGTGTGTGTGTGTGTGTGTGTGTGTGTGTGTGTGTCTGCGCACACCCATTTCAAAATCTTTGTACAACAGTTTGTGTATATTTCTGTCTGTATATCTGTATGTCGGTCAACCGGCATGCATCACAGGCAAACATGTTCCATATCCAATTATATGTCCTTGGTCCTCAATATAAAAGAAAATGTCCAACAGCAAAATCAATATGGTTGAAAGAGTCGATCGCATATTTGCCCTTTGGTGACCATATTATTATTGGTATCTCTTCCCCCTTTCAATTTTCTTATTTACTCCATCTTTGTCCTGCACTTTCCTATCTCTTCCCTCAATAAACCTCCCA
>NW_022280054.1:6447105-6534269 GCF_004355925.1 Anarrhichthys ocellatus | reverse complement strand
TGTATATGTATATGTATATATATATATATATATATATATACATATATATATATATTATATACGTATATATATATATTATATAAACGACTTGTGATAGATAGTGTTCACAATATGGGTGTTGACAGTTGATATAGCTAATCAGAGGCAAATATCCTGGCAGTGGAAGTGACCCAAAGATTGTTTTATGTTTGCTTGAACATGTCACGTTGTCCTGCTAGGAAATCAGTTTGAAGATAGGAGCGAGATTCTGTGTTTTCTATCATTTAGGTATTTCTTGTTTGTTGAAAATATCTTAAATGGCCATTGATTGGGCGGATGCCTCCTATGACCTCACTTTCAGTACATATGTGTTTGTCCTTACATATGGAGGATTAAGTCTGATGTATTTTCCACTGATGTATCTTCTTTTGTGGCAGCTATGGAAGAACTTGAGCAACCATTATCTATATGGTTCAAGCACAATATGGGGTGGCCCACAGCTGGAGACTGCTAGGTATTATGTACGTTTAAGTGAGGAAACCGCTCCCTGATTGAGTGGGTGTAGTCCCTGAGTGTAAACATTGTGTGAGTGATCAGTGCCCTGCCTCGTGGGCTGGCTAGCCTGGAGTAGGTGTTGATCTGTCTGCATCTGGTAAATTAATGGATACCTTATACTGACATAGTGTTTCACATGAACAATCAAAACTGTGAATTACTCTAAAGAAATGGGGTTACATTTTTAAATCGACCAACATATCAAGTAAAGCCATGAAGATCATTGTTGCCATGAGAGCAGCCATTAACTGCCAATAAGGTTTGTTCAGAATCACACTGCAATCCTTTAGTCCATGACTGAAAATTGAGGATAAGGTAAAGAAAGCTGTAGCAGCAAATATCTCCTTCACTTAAACTCCACTGCGAAATGTACTCTAAATGAACTGAGATTTGCCCATCGACTGAAGAGGTGGTTTGCCAGGTCTCGCTTGGATACCAGGAAGCACAAGCGGCATTTGGTTACCTTTTGTGAAGTTGATCTTGCAGTGGGTCAGGAGATAACGCTACATGTGCCTCCTCCCCTCAGTGGGAACTGCCATTTGTGCCCGAGGCCTAGTAGAAGGGTTATAAAGCTATAATCTTTTTGTCTTCCACTCCCTGCGGGGGACAGGAAAGCAATGTCATATCTTCTTTGTCCAGTTTGTGCTTTGGCATATCCACAACGTCAACATTCATTTGCGTGGTTTGCAGAAAGGTACAATGCCAACATTTTTTCCCTAGCGACTTGGATGCCAATAAGTGATCTCCAAAACCACGTTTAGCAACAAATCCCTGGTCCTTCATAATTGAAAACAGGCTGAAAATGAAAACCAGTTCTCGCCACCCAGCTCAGCTTTCCAGTCCCCTCCTCAGAGATAGGAGAGTGGTGGGAGGGTAGTTGGAGAAAGATGGCCAGAGATAAAGCATAAGTGGGTTCTAATTTGTTTAAGTTCTGTTGCAATGAATTCCTAACTATTTATCTCCTAGTCTGCTGTTCTCTTGATCTTTCTCTCTTAATTTTCACCTTCTCTTTCAATGTCTGCTTATTGCCTTATCTCTCCAGCAACGTTATTTACTTCAGACCAACTGCACAAAATATGTTTTCAAATAGTGACGACAGCAGTCTGAGACCGACAGCCAGGACTGTGGCTTTTAATCTCCTGCTGCTTTGCATTTTAAACCAAGAGCAGAAGGGTAATTGACCGGGAAAAAATGCTTTATGTCTGTGAATGAGGGACTGTGTATGTATGTGTGTCTGTCTGTCTGTCTGTCTGTCTGTCTGTGTGTATGTATGTGTGTGTGTGTGTGTGTGTGTGTGCGTGTGTGTGTCAGACAGAGGAGAGAATGACAGAGAGCTATCCTTGACCTCTAAGACCAGACATAGAGTACTTACTAATCCCCTTCACCAGTTGCCAAGGGAACATAGACAATCCAAATAAAATCTGAACAAATGACAGCTTCCATCCGTGGTTATTTACTCTCAGTGCTCGCTACACAACTATACGTAAGCACACACACATGCACACAAACACAACCATACAGACATACTCAAATGAACCAAAACATGTACAAATGAAAAATACATGAATGACTCACACAATCCATCAATTCAGTAATTAAATTGGAGGGTCTGTGCTATACTACAGTATAGTATATAGTATAGTATAGTATAACTATATAGTTCAGTCAGAAACACTCTCGTCATAGATTTTAACCATTTATTGCAACAAATGGAAATACAGTTAAACTTTGTGCTGATGGCTCCGCTCTTTGAATGCTCCCCGGATTAGCCAGCAGCTACCAAGCTAAGATGGGGAGCACCAAGCAACGACCCCCAAGGGTTTACAGGAATGAGCCAGAAGTACATTTTTTAAATACATTTCAACCATTTGTCATGAAAGATGAACTCTGAACTAAAAAAGGGGTGGAGGCTGGGGTGGAGGAGGCAAAGCTTTGCCAGCAGTATGGTCAGTAACAGCGTAGGTGTAGAATGAATCAGTGAGGAGGGAGTCATATTTAAAGAAACCTCCTTGAAGTGAGAGTGGGCTGTGATTGGTGTGTGGCCGATTGGAAGCTATGATTCAATCGGCTGGCTGTCAGCTGGTTACAGCTGGGGGCGTATGACATCCGTGTCCTGCATGAACTAACGCGATGCTTCATTAGCCCATTGATGTGAAAGTTGCTCCAGATGTAGATCATTGTGCAGTTTGCTATTTCAGACATATTCTTTATTTCAGGCAGATTCTTTACTTCGGTCAGACTCAGGGACAAGCTTGATTCATGTAAAAATAATGATTATTTGAATGGCTCTAGGAGACTCTCATTTCCCTGAATCTCTGCTACAGAAGTGCCAAGTGAAAAGGCAGAACCCATAGAGCCATATGAGCCACACTTATAGGAAATATATCAGTTTGAATTAAACCGCAAGTTAAAGGATCATGGGTTTTAACCCATGTACAATTAAAAGCTCCTACAGTAAAGCCTTAAGGAACTCCTTGGTCAGACAAGACAATAAGAAAAAAATATATGATTTGATCGACTTTTAGAAAGGCATTAGGGGGACAAACTAGAAATAGAGCATATTATACATATTGTAGACATGTTTTTGGTTTACAATATGTAAATATGTTGTGTACAATATGTTACTTTTGGGTTGAAGTGAAATTGATGCTGTCCAGTATCATGCAGGGCCGAAAAGTATGTTTAAGGGCTCCACTCTCTAGGGTTAAAAAATGCAATCTCTAGAAGCTGTTAGCAATTTGGCGTACTTACAGTAAAAGCGTTGTTTGCATCAACCATCCCTCACAACAGCTCAGATACCCACTCCAAAAAGAGTCTTGTCTTGCAACACATTTTATGACCATTCCCCATACCAAGAAGGTATACACGGAATGACGATCTGCGATAACCTTTCTTTATTCATTTGAGATGCATCCATAAATTGTAAGCAAAAGCATGCTTATTGAATTCACTGTTCAATGCTGGAATGATGCAAAGTATTAAAGTAAAGATTTTCATATCAAAAACACGAGTCATGAAAGATAAGTAACCATCGTTCTATAAGCACAGGCATTGTACTCTACTAGACTCTACGGGTACTTCCAAAGCCATCCCGCCAGGCGTTTCAAAGCACACAAACAGCTGCTCAGTGTATGTGATGGTTGTGCATTGAACATAGCATACCACTGCAAGAGCTGGCTGAAAATATAACTCTGCCTCCCTGTCTCCCACATGGGGTGGAAGAAAAAAAAAACATCCAGTTGTTTGTCCCTCAACTTGGAAGAACTCCTTAAAAGAGTGATTGGGTCTGAGAGTAGCCCCGCTATGGTCACCACAAAGCCACAAAGCTGTCTCAAACGATGGCGTGCTAATTTTTTTCACCAAGGCCTCAAGTACCAATGCCAGAAGGGAGCGCGCATCACCAAGTGTAGCCTCCTGAACCCCTGCAAAAAACGTATCACAAGAGGGTGGCCAAAAAATTGTCTGTAGCCAAAACCCCTGTAGCAGGAAGAAATGGGTGCTGCATACACTTTAACAGTGGCACGAGACAGCCCTCTATCCACCAAAACACTGCAAAATGGAGAGAATAGACCCAACTGCACAGGACAGAGGATCTAGCCTCCTTTACACGCACAAGTAGTGGAACCCTAACCATCCCTGTGGATGCCGCTTAGCCGCCTGGAATTTCTGCAAACATTTCTGCAAGAACATAGCCAAACAACAGTCTGTGTACTCATAGGCTCTCCCCTGGAATGAAAAATGCAATAATATCTTGTATTCCTAAGCCTTTTGACCTCAATCAGAATTTACGCACCATTGAGTCGATGGTGTTGAACCAATCGCCCAGCTGAACCAGTTCCAGTAGAAGCTTGATGGTTGCCATATGGAATGTCTTGTGGGCAAAGGATGCAAAGGGTCTTAAATATCCTGTCTTCTTGGGAACAATAAGTATGCAGAGTAAAACCCTTTCTATCTGCTGTGATCGGGAACAACAGACTCTTTGTAATCAATCTCATTCTGGAGGATAGGTTCATCTCCTTGACGCCTACCAACGAAGGAGAAATGCTGTAGACCTGGATAAACCAGTCCGGTTTTCTGTTCATCCATCCAATTAGCAAGCAGTAGCAAAGGCACTCCTCATGAAACTGCATTAGAAGGCAAGCGTTCATCTGAGGGGCGGCAGCGAAAAAGCTGTGGTAAAGTCTCTCAAACCTCAGAGCCGCCAGGTCTTCCGTAAATGAAAGACCAACATGAAAAAGTGCAAGCCACAGATGAGGTCCCTGAACGCATCACCCAGTGGCTGGTTTCCGAAAGCTGCAGCAGCACTGCCTCTAATCCTCCCTGTCTCCTGTGTGGAGATCGTTCAGGGAGAACATAAAGAAATGTCCAAGCCGGAGATAAGGCTGCCCTGTTAACAAGCAGCTGACATTGTGTCATTGTGCCTCCCTCCTGTCTCCTTGCGTGGAGATGGATGGAGGAACAGACACGTGTACTTCCCGCATCCATGGTTAACTGGGGTGTATTCCCCCCCTTTACTTAGTTAACTTAGGAACTGCGGCCACAACGGGGAGTATAGTGGAAAAGAACGAGCCCACGATGAGGTCCTATTTGGCCAGCTACACTTATGCAGATTTTCAGCATGCAAATCCGTGTTCATGATTGGAGGAGAGTATTACCTATAGAGTCCTGTATAGGGGGGAGCCTGTGTGAGTTTGAGCAGCAGTCTTTAATCAGAAGTTTTTGCCACGGAAACTTTTTTTTGTCAGGACCAAGGCTAGATTGTGAATGGCGCAGTGAGATGTCCGCCCCTTGTGAAAAGGCTAATTGACATGAAAGTACAGTGCTTTGGACAAGTGTGCAGCTTTGGCTGGCCTGGGAGACTCAGTTAACAGAAGAGCAGACACATGCTCACAGAGGAATGTGTTTGAGTATGCATGATCGGTTGTGTGTACATGTGTTTGTCTGAATGACATCAATCCCTGTGGGCGTACACCTGTCTGTTTACTAACTCCTGCTCTGTTAAAAAGTGTCTAACACAAAATACCGACATATAGACAGGTAATACATAAAAGTGTATCTTGACTACTAAATACGATACCAAGATTTGGACTTTGGAGCAATTTTTACACCTAGCAGGCTTATCACGGCAGCTTCATCTATCTTTTCAGTATTTCTTATTATTTGGTCTGTGGGTCACAGACCCAGCAGATTTCACGGGTCTCTGCTTCTTATCAAGATCAATTCCATTCAACTTCGGTGCTGAGGTCTCTTATTACATAATTGAATTTGGGTTGATAATGAGAGCAGAGCAGAGTTCCAGCACCTGACATCTGTTGAGACAAAGAGCGGACTACCTGCTGCAGCTGCTAACATATGACAAACCAGAGCAGAAATGTGCTTTTGCATAATCTTCAGTAACAATGTGGCCTAAAAACCTAAAAGTCTGAAACACCCTCTGTTTCTGAGAAGAATTTGTCTCCACATAAGTGCAGCCTACCCATATCGCCACTGAAAACAAACTATTTATATTGTTGACAATTTTACTTTGGAGCTACTCATTTTTCTTAGTGTATTATTTTGGCATTACTCATAACTCTCTTTACCTATAACTCTATGGAAACAAAGTGAAAATACTACCTGCTGCGTGAGTGTTTCCCTCTACTGGGAAAGGTCTTTGAGTTGCCGTCTTCAAAAGATGCTAGCTGTGTGAGAGTGCAGTATGCAACTGTGTGCATGAGGAGTAAATGTATTAAAGGAGTTTTAAGTAAAGAGTTATCAACAGAGGTTCAGAATGGAACTTTCTATGCCGATTGATGTTCTGTCTTATTCTGAAAGGAAATGTATCAAAGCGACGGGACTTTATACATGTGTTTGGTATCCACCATGTTCTGGCCCCAGATGACAAAGCAGTCATGCTGCTAATACAAATGAGCTATCCTCTTATAACTGCAGAATAAATCAATATCCCTGCAAATGTACCAACCTGGTTGTAATTGACAATTGTGCAACTTGGAGCATTTAACCCATGACTCAAAATGTTATAATGCAGATGCATGTTTACATTTTAAATAAATGCTGATAATTATTTATGTCTCAATGAACAGTTTTTGCAGTTTACTGATGCGGCTGAGGGAAAGTGATGTGTTCTTCCACTCTACTCAGTGAGTCAACCACAGGATGGAAGTCAAATCATTCCATATTCAAAATAAACTTGAGTAGAACTTGATCTTAAAACATCTGTATGATTCTGCTCAAGTTACTGGCTAGTTGAACCAGATACCTCATAAGAAATCCTTTGAAATAGTTGCATTCATCCTTTAGAGACCAATGTCTCATCTGTCTCTTAGCCTTTGAATGACTTCCTCTTGTCATTTCTCACTTTGGCCTCTTTAGATTATTTATTGAACTTTGACTGTGAACCTGTTGTTTGACATTTTGTTGCTTTTACCGCATGTGGCCTGGCTTTCTTCTACATGAAATGGGTCAGGATGTTGCTTGGGGCTTTTGTGCTTTCAACGGGAGTGTAACACAGCGCAGGTGAGAAAAAGTTCATACTGCCAATGACTCCCATGTGAGTGCAGCAAGAATATTTTACACATGAAAAGGTGTTTTTCATTCTATTCACTCCTTGTCCGTTTACGCATCTTCTCTCTCTCTCTCTTTCTCACTCTCTCTCTCTCTCATGCAACTGCACTACAGCTACACACATCATCATCATCATTATTCAGACACTAAACATTGAATTTGACTCTAATCCATGTACTGTGAGTTGAAAAGAAATGTATGCATAATAGAGGACAAATGCACACGTGCAAGAATTTAGCTTTGTTAAGTTTAGAGGAATACACAAAGTGCATACACAGTAGCATGAGTGATTTGTTACTATCAGGACAAGAGCTAGAGTTTGAACTCTTGTCTTCTCAGATGTTCTTCAGATAGACCAATTGTGCCCAGTAAATCGTTCTTGCATTGTTTATCACTTGTTCTTTCTGGTTTGCAATGTAACCCAAGAAGCCACTTCGATGTTTCAAAATTGCAAAGATGAATAAGTGGTCACGGCTATCTTGAAAAATGTATGCACAACTGTTCTTTTGAAAATTGTGAAGACCAGCGGACTGTTGCTATTTTTAAAATGCTTTTTGCTCGGGCAAAAGCAATTTCTTCAAAAGAAGGGTTGTTTTAAAAGGTGGACATCACCAAAGTTGTCGCTTATCAAATGGCTACCTTAGGATATCCAAGGTCTTTTTATTTCAGATTTTTGATGAGATTTTATTTTTTGTGGTCTGGCTATACAAAATAACAGTGTAACAGTGACCGTGCCCTGGCTCAAAACAGTAAATAGCAATAAACTAAACTAAATTAGATATCCTGGCTGATGCTGGAAAATAACTCTCTCATTTTTGCTTAGCCTTCCTTTGCATGAATCCAATGACTACAAAATGAGCGGCCTTAACACAGTTGTTCAATGTTTCTCAGTATTAATATGATTCTTTTATTAATATGATTTCAAACAGGAAATTGTCATGTGAGCAGAGGATCAGAGCAGTTGTGGCGGGGAATTAGCCTCTTGCTCAAGGACTCTTCAGCAACACAGCTGCAGTTCAGCATTGACCCATGATCTTCAAGCTGAGTTTTGAATTGTTCCCCCACAATACATTTTTTTAGAATGTTATCTGCCATGCTGTTTGATCAAACATACCTAAGCAGACACACTTCAAATAGATCAGCTGTAAATGATAAGGTGACAATGTAATATCACTTAGGAAAAACAGGACAGAATTCCCTGGTATTTTGGTCTCAAACATGATTTGCTTGATGTCTCCAATTTCTGTACTTATTTGTGTATGTTTGTGTTTGAATGTATTTCTGCTCTAATGCATGTGTGGCTGTGTGCAACAATTTCATGTACAGCAAGAACTGACAGATTTAGTGAAGGTCGGATATCTAAGTCCAGGTCCATCATTAGAGAACATGAAGAAAAAAAAAACAAAGTGAGAGATAGAGGAAGAAAAGTTTAAAGATGGGATGCCTGCCTAATTAATATCCACGGCCTTGTTAAGAAGCCGAGACATGCTCTTTGGTATGGAAAAAGAAAGGATACATAATGCAAACTCTAAATTTTCAATGACACGAACATTGTATCTGTGTGTGTGTGTGTGTGTGTGTGTGTGTGTGTGTGTGTGTGTGTGTGTGTGTGTGTGAAAAAGTGTGTGCGAAAGTGTCTCAAGCAGAAGCTCCCCATGTCCTGGTCTATATGAAGCATTTGAAATCACAGCTTAAGTATGTAAGGTTTCTCCTGTGGGAGGCCCTGTTAAATGTTTTATGCCTACGGAGACTGTTATAACACACTCGCATCACACAGCTCAACAAGCTCACAGGGTCAGACTGGAGAAGAGAACTGCTTCTGTGTGTCTGCCCAAGCGATTGTGGTTTCATACAGTTGCTCCAGACAATACATGTTTGCTTCGATGTACTCCTGTTTCTATTCATGAACAAACACTTGTGCATCTCTTTGAATGTTGTTCTAACATCATTTGTACTGTAGTGTAAGGCTGTGCAGACCACTTAACCTTAATTAACAGCTCATCTATACGTAGTGTCTGTGATAATAGAGTAACCAAATGAGACCCAAAGCATTTAAAGGTCTAATCCATATGTCTAAAGGCCAACCAAAGGCCAACCACAGCTACAGGAGACCAAACATGGAACAGAAAAGGCTTTTTTTCACTTTCGATTTAACAGACCCATTGATATGACAATGTATTAGGCCCCTAAATGTGACGGATTATTGATCTATTGACAAGCTGCTAAGAGTTTGTGTAAAGTGTAGCATGTGAGCAATTATTAGAGACAATCAGATCTTTAGTTTGACCTTTGATGGAACAAGAAATTAACAAGAATTCAAAGTCTATTTAAAATTAAAGGTAATCATGACAATAACCTCAGTTACATGGAAAGTCCTGTGTGTGACCCTGGAGGAATAATACATGTATATTGCAGTGATCTATCATACATTATTTGTGTTTTGAATCAGATACTAGCTATTTTTTTAAACTTTGTTACATTTCTCAATCTTGATTGCTAAAACTTTGAATATGTAACTATTTCAAAAGTAAACCAACACAGGACTTTTGTCCAGGAGAACACTGTTCCTTTTACCGTGCAAAATTAAAAGCAAATGTTGACATTTTGACGACGGTCGTAAGTCACTTGAGTCGTTCACTTACGTGCACAAGTCATGTGCGTAGTCAAGTTAAAGTCAAAGCTCTTTTCCTAAACCTAAGTGCTTTTGTTGCCTCAACCTAAATTCCTGTGCAGATGGAAGTTTATTTTGAAAAGACGCATTAGTGAGAGAATGTGTTTTTCTATACATGTTGAGCGATCCACTCTATGCCGCTGCACTTTCCTTTTGTAGTGTGTTTAAAATTTGAAGTAGTTTTGCTGTGGGCAGCCAGATATCGATGAATAGATTCAACTCAAGGCACGCAGATCATGTCTGTGTCCACACTACTGTATGCCAAGCTGTTCTGCAAAGATAAAGATACGATAGTCTTTTCTTGAGCAGGGTAGAGCTGCACAAGCACACACACACACACACACACACACACACACACACACAGACACTCACAAAGCATTCACACTGGGACAAAACACGAACCAGTAAAATGCTTACCGTAAGCACTTAGCACATCACTTAAATACTCCCACACAGGCTTTGTTTAATTCATTGGCTGTTCCGTGTGACATGACCATCTCTGCACACACATCACACATATATAGCACGTACATGCATTTTCACACTTACACGTGCACGACAGAATGAGGCCAGTCTACTCTAAAAGACTGCCAGGAGATGATTAACATGTTTTTCGTCGCCACAGCCCACATCTCCCATTTTGCTCTTCCTATTTCCGACAGCCCTTTGCTCCTAGTGTCAATGGCCCCTAACATACTGAACTTTTTCCTTCTCTCCCTTTCTCCTCCCTTCCCCCGTCTACCCCTCTGATTGTCTCGTGTTCGCAGTGTTTGTGTCATATTTTGTCGTGCCGCAGGGCTGTTCTCTAGCTGGCTTTAAAAAGCCCACGGGGGCTTCTAGCAGGTCTTGTTCTGATTTTCTGTGTTTCCAGCTCCATTGCCTCCCGCTATTCCCTACTCCCACACAATGACAGGGTCGAGACCTGTGTTTGCCTGGCCTGAGAGCCACAGCAGTATACGCACATATGCAGAAGCGTGCGCGGACACACAGAAAACAAGACCACACAAGATACACATTTGCAAACTGCACAAACTCACTTGTAAACACTTTTTCCACTCTGGAGTTGTACCCCGTAGGAAAAAACTCATTTACTCTTGCAGAGGGTTCAGAGGTGTCACAGTGTGTTTATTTGTCTGTGCACAGCTCTATGTGTGTGTGTGTGTGTGTGTGTGTGTGTGTGTGTGTGTGTGTGTGTAGGTAACAGAACACAAATGGTTGCACAAAGAGTAAAAAGGTGGTGTTATTATTGACCTTGACATGTCACAGGTTGTTTGAGAAAGGGAAGTTTGACTTTAGGCTCTCAATATTTTACTACCAACCCTCTTGTCTCCTTTTTCTTCCTCTCTATATCATCTCACTCTCCCATTCCTATTCCTGTCATTCTTCTTCTTAACTTTGCTTGACTGAGTGTCTGGTGTTTCAAAATACATTTCTATGTGTCAGTCAACATAAGGAAAAACTGATAAGTTTGAGCACGACTATGGGCCCAAACACATATCGTATACAAAGGGCAGAACCAGGAATATATCAAATCAAATTACATAAAAATACCTTGTGGACCTCTTGGTTCCACTGAGGGGAATACAGACTGAGGTGAGCATGAGCCAATAACACTCAGACAGAGGGCAATCGGTCAGTTAGAAGCAGCCAATAGCAATGAGCATTACATTTAGGGGTTTAGTTAAGGTTGTATTGATTTCCTGTGTTGTGAAAGATGGCTGTAGAACTGCAAAATTCATCCTGAAGTATGACACAAAGACACGGAGAAGAGGGCGCTTATCTTTGCGATAAGTTCTTGAAGACCCTGAGATCTTGAACGCTTAATTCTAAGTGATTTTCATCTTGACACAAGGTCAATAGCCCCATCCTGTCACCTGTAAGGCCATTTGGATTAGCGGCAAAAATAGATTATCCCCATCAAATCTTTTCTTCATCGAGAAGTCCCTCCCTCAAACTAAATATGTTCAGAATTGGGTGCTTGAGACATGTGATGCATATCATCTGCCCCTCCCACTTCCCAAAGGACCACTGACCCTGAGACAGAGGGGATGGAGTGACATTATTTGAATCACAGGTATCATTTTCTATCCGGTTAGTGGCAACTTCATGGAAGGTAAGAAGGCTCTTAGATAAAGAGCAAGGACTTAACTGTGACACCAGCTAAGGCTATGTCAGACGTACGCCATCATTGTGACTTTTTCAGGAGATGTATCCATTGAAGGGAAGTTACATTTACACTCATACACCATACATAAACATGCACACACACTTTAACAGACATGCTGTAAAAATGACATGCTCAGACACACACATACTGTATATAGAATATGACCCTGCTAGTGAGAGATTGCTGTGATGATTACAACGGCACAGTCAATAAATGAGAGGACTCAGGTCGTGATCAGTTTTGTGCCTGAACTGTAGATGCACAAAAATTAAAAAAACATTTTAAATCCAATCAAACCACATAAGGATGTGCCACACTTCTTTAGATTGCGGTTATTATTTTTACAGCCTCCGTTATCACAAACAACCAGACGTGCATCGAGCGACACAAGAGATCCATGCACAAACACGTCAAGCTTTTTCCGGCATTTCACAGGTCAGAGTGGATTATTTAGAATCACTTTGTCTCTCATCGTGGCATAAGAGACCCAGCATATAAGCAGTGTGAGGTTTGCGCCTCAAACGCACACACAGCCTCGCACAACCAAAATAAATAAATAAATAAATATATACAGTATATCTCATATGCACAAAGGCACGTTATTAAATTAGATGGGGAAACATGCGCCCAGTGCCTCTAAGACAAGAGCCTTTCTCTTTCCACCTAATCCCAACAAAGGGATGCTTACTCCTTTGTTCTGCACTCCCTCTCTTCTACGTTCAGACAAGGAACGAGGGATCCAGGGAAGGGAGGAGTGTTTGCCAAGTCCAGGCGGAGAAGAAAAATCTCTCCCTTTCTTTGTTTGTTTGGTTTTCCGTGGAGTTAATCTCATCACTGCTGATTAGCGGGTGGTACAGTACTCGGCCGTCTTCTCCGAGAGGAAGGGAAGGAGAGGGAAAAAAGGGGTAGAGGATAAAAACAAACAACTACTTCCATCTCCAGCCATCTCAGGAGAGATAGGCCTTTGCCACACACATTAACATACTTGTGTACAAACACACACATTTAGCACCAGAGAGAATAGATAAAAGAAAGAAAATGAACAATATGAAAATGAACAAAGAAAATGTGCCACCTTGGGGCTGTCCATCACCTCAAAGAACAAAGGATTAATATGTCTAATCTGTTTACATGTTTAATCAACTCGTTTAAGGTTTAGTCAGCAAAAAAAATAAATGTTTAGGTCCGACCGGATAATGTTCGCCGTTAAAAACACGTGATTAACATTGTACATTGAAACAAAACTTAAATGCCAGCGAACTGCTTGGTTAGGTTTAGTAAACCTATTATGGTCCTCCATGTGCACGGAGCAGTTTCTCGGTGTGGTTTCATTATTTATGCATTTATTGAATGGAATGGTTTGCCTGTGATCTCAGACCTGCTTCAACAATGTGTTGTTTGTGATGATGTACTTTTATGTGTTTTTACGTACATAAGGATGGATTAATCTCTGTTAATTTGCACATTTTTGCGATTTGTTTTTATGTAAAGCACCAAGATGATGCTGGACATTGAATTTAAATCAAATGGAATTTAATTAAACTAACTACTTTCGTTACGTTATTTAATTTATTAAATTTTTACGGACGTAATAATACGTTGACTTTTGGTTTCCTCCTCCCTTTGCTATAAATGTGATACGTCAAACTCAAAAGTAAAGATACGTTGCCCTCGAAATGTAATTAACAATGCAGTTTCATTGTATTGCAACATCATTTTTAGAAGACAACTTGACACTTAACGAAATAGCAAAGAGTTGCACACGCATGTAGGACGAGAGATAAAGGGGAAAGAAGAGATGAATTTTGAAGAACTGATGAAGGCTGGTAATAAACATTGTTAAGGACCTGGGGGAAAACAAACTGCCAGAATTGCAAAATCCCCTCCCAGTCCTAATCAATATTCATTAATCAGACTCAGTTCCAGAAATGAGGAATTTAAATGAGGCATGGTGATGCCTGTATTTATTTTTTGTTTGGATGTCCTGGCTGTGACCTTGTCATCCAAAGCACTTCATCAACCAATACTCGGAAAGACTATCCTTCCTAATTGTACGAGGCATGAGTAGATGGACAGAGCGTGAATAAGTTATCACAGAATACCCATGAGGACCTTGGCCACTGATTTGGGGTCAGTAATGATTATTGGTATATGGAGGACTCATAAACCTCAGCCTTGTGATCGCAATGTGTCATATTGTGCCTTATTGTTCCCCTTACAGAGTTCGAGCTCAAGACCTTTTCAAGAACTCAAAATGATATTAATAATACATTTAAATGCAAACCTGACAAAACCCTTATGCATAATGATCATGAACAAAAACAAATGAATGCTGCAAATGTGCCACGTTCATATTATGTGTTGATTTTCAAAAACAAAGATTAGCCGGTGACTGGATACCTGGGGAAATGGCTAATATGGCTCTGTCCAAAGGTTTAAAAAAAAATCTGCTAAGTTTACAGTAGGTTATGTACCGGACTGTAACTTAGCCAGGCACAGTCACTTACTGGAGCCTCCACCTATTGCCTGACAACCACACTGTGACTATAAGACTCTGTACGGCTTGAACAAGCAGGATATGCTTATTAGTCAGCTTTAAAGTTACTGCTAGAATGATTATGTTGCCTTTAGAAAGTAAGTCCAACTAACCAGCTGCAGATTCAAATTTACCTTACAGACATAAGTGTTATCAATCTTCTCATCTAACTCTCGGAAGGAAAGCAAGCACTCTTGAAATACTTCTTTAATTAATCCAGTAATTCCACAGGCCTTTGTCTCCTTAAACACGGATGTAAAGCAATGAAACAATGAAATATAAAAAGTTTAATGTGCATAGTATTGCTTCTTGTACATGTATCATTTTTTTTTTCTTTTTGTTATCAGTGTTGAAGTCTGGACAAGAGAAAATAAAGTCACTCAAGTGGGAAAATACCCTCATCCTCAGTTACCTATGGACCCTGTGTGTGTGTGTGTAGGTGAGCGTGCCTGGATGTGGCCAATCACAGCACACTCCAGAGTCCGCCAGATTTACTGCTACATGGATTTCTTTACTGTCTAATAAGATCAAACCTCTCAGGGAGCAGACATGGCTTTTCTGATTGGTTACTGGTTCTAGAGGGTTCTGCTCAGGAGGAAACCACTTCTGCCTGAGTCCCACACATCCTAACCCTGGTGTGAGTGGAATCTGGAGGATCAAGAGTGTGAAGAGAGTGCACGCTTGTCTTCTTTATCCGATGAGCAGACATCTGGCCCGGGAGCTGACGTAATAGTGGTAAAATAAAAGCCTCTGAAGCTAAAAACCCTCCGAGTATTCCCACACAGTGCAGCTCCAGGCCACTGCACGACTTTAATGAAATCCCTCCCTAGTCTGCTTTGTGGTTTTCTCTGTGTATTTCCTCTTTGTAAAAGTACAGTGATAAAAGTATATATGTATCTACTGTGTATTTTATTCAGGCAAACATCAGGCAACACAAACAGCCTTCGAATCTTGTGGAACAGGGGTGATGCCAGTTTTGAGCGGAATATGAACATGCCATAAGAACAACACTGTGCTCTATCCTTTTCAGCAGAGCCATATGCCAGTAAGAATCTGTATAATTATGCCAGTGAAATAACAGCAGGATGCCAATAGCCCCTTTTGGAAACCAGCATAGATGTAATTTTGGGATTCTTTGTGCTCTCTTAATATTTCAGCTATGGTAGAACGAAACATTATCAATCATTTTTTACTAGAATACTAATTTTAGCTATAAATAACCAGTCAGACAATCACATTCAGTTATTGGATATGTTGGTAGTAGTCAGTTAAGATGTAAAATGAAAGTAAAGAATATGATATAGCATAATATAGAGAATAAGACATGAATCAAGTCCCTTGCAGTGGAGGCTAATTATCTGGGCCACGGGGATTAAAGTGGAGGCATCCATGGGGATGCTGTTGAAACAGAATACATGTGCAAACCTGATTTTGATGTGGATGTTGTCGAGTAATCAAGGACACATTTATCACCGGGAGCTTAGCTGCTCTGTCATGGAGAACGGACCGAGTCACCTGACTCTTCTTTTGATCCCTTTTGTCACGGGAAACAGATCAGATGGACACCTGTTATCCTCTCCTCAATCCCACTCTCTCACACACACACAGACACACACACACACGCATACACACAAACACACTATTGGAAACCTTTTCAGATGCAGACACAATGATGTACTGGTTCAGAAACAAACTATTCCAACACACACACACACACACACACACACACACTCGTAGCCAAGTGTGAAGGCCTGCAGTCAGTTACACTTCAAAGGCCCAGTGCTTGATTGGGCCACCTGAGGTTTGGGGGTAAAGACAGGACAAGGCTGCTCCACAGAGGGGAAGATCTGCTCACTCTTCTGTCTCGCTCATTATCGTCTGCATGTTATGCAGAGTTTGAGGCTTTAGCAAAAGAAATGACAATAATAATACAGGAATTATAAATAAGTTATCAGTGTAAACATTGTTACTATTTATCTCCAAATTTCAGTACATGGCCCTTAATTGACAATTTTCTATTACATACACATATTTTTCACGTAATTTCTGAAAAAAATTAAATAATAATAATCTGTTTGTTATGATGGTACAAGGGCAATTTTAGTTTGAAAACAATAATAATAATTACAGAGCCGGGAGAAAGGGGATAATATTCAAAAAAGATCTTCGCAAGGCTGGATGAACTTCTTCACACCACAGATTCCACCATTAACACTCTGGTAATGTGAGTCGTGGAGTGCAAAATACATTATATTTTAGCAAACTTTATTATTACTTTATTATTACTATATTATCCATTCATCCATTCTCATCCACTTATCCAGGGACGAGTCGCGGGGGGCAACAGGCTAATAAACAAGTTATTCCAGATTACAGTATATATGTATATTTAAATGTATTTCTTTATGTGCTTGTGTGTATGCACATGCATGCATGTTTGCTGGCGTTTGGCTGTATATGCCAAAATGTGATGCTACAATCTGATGTTAGTAATTAACAGAAAAGGCAGATTATTTTGCACTGATCCGAAACATTTTTTAAATACATTCAATATTGATGTCCAATTCAAAATAGTTGTATTTTAAAGTAATTTGTAGGAAAAAAATGTGTCTCCACTGATGATTTTGAACACTTGTTGACTGGTGATTTGGAAATGGCACCTTGAGATATGGTCGACAGGTTTAGAACAAGCCAGGAAAGTTTCTCCATTTGGGGGAGGGATGAAGTTTTAATATAAAGTTGGTGGGGAAAAAAGCCAGATGAGATGTGCCAAGTAGAACCTAAGGATGAGGTTGCATTTACTTGGCCAAAGAACACAATCACACACATAGACTGAGTTGTTACCATCATCAGAAATCACCCTTTCAAGCCTAAATCCCCTTTTTGTGGTACTTGACTGAAAACCTCTAATCCAAATGAATCTAAATCCTAAATATATGAATTCATATTTGATTGCTATTTGTATTGGTGCTTTTTTAACAAGCAATAGTGAGCCCTGAGTTTTCAATTTTAGTTTTTAACCAGCTTCGACATCACAGTTACATTCAGGGAAGAATACAGACTCAATACGCTGTGACTGAATTGGGATAGACCTGCTGTGACGAAGGACGACCTCTATTGTCAGGTTTTCTGAGAAGCAGCTGAGCAGGAACCACACTCTATGCTCCCCTGCTCGAATAAGACTGCCAGTATTGAGTTGGTGAAAAGGTTTTAAAGAGAGTGCCAGCGCAAAAAGACTGCAGTGTCCGTAAATATATTAACAGTGTTTTATGTGCCCCATTCTGCGTTTTCCTTTCCAAGACTGTGTGTGTGTGCAAACAACCAAAGCACACACTATCATTTGTCTACTTTCAATAAACCTCTCAAAGGAGCATCTTGTCTGCAGTGCATACTAACTGATGCCCTCTGGCAGGCAGAACGTTTATGAACTAGTAGAATTATACAGTCCGTCCGATTGAACCTAACACCTGCTGTGCATAAGGTGAAAGGTTAGTGACAGCAACACATGGGTTTCGGGTTTGAGAGAGAGAGGAGAGTGTGCTGTGTGGATACAGTTGCATAGTTGTTGAGTGGTTGTGTGATTGGCCTTTTTGTTAATAAAATTAGCCTTGGTGACCTACAGTATGTGCAAAGCACGTGGATCAGTAGGTAGGGGGCTCCCTGATTGCCAACGGGTATTTGGGTCTTTATTCTTAGAGGACGAACTATTATGGTACAGTACAGTTTTTTTCTTCTTCTTTTGAAACTTTACTTGTTACAAAAAGGACAGATTAAAAAACACATGATTTTGAAAATAATAGCTTCAAGAATTGACAGGCAGAATTATGGAGGCCCTAAAAGGCAAGGTGATTTTAAAAACAATAATAATAGTGCTATGGCCTTGCCAGTTGCATCCCAAGGCTGGTTACCTTTGCATATTGTGTTTTGTGTTGCATGTTGCATTAGCTTCAGTGGTGCCATGTGCAAAGTCACAGACTTGTATCCAATAAAACAATGATTGGCAGGAAAAGAAAGCAGGGGCTTCAACTGGAGTGCAAATATGTTCTTGATTTATTTCAATCCATTATAATTTGCTAGAGTTTGTTACCTCACTGGTGTAACATGGGTTTACTTTATTTTGTATAATTTGATGATAATATAATTGATCAACTAAACTCCCAACTAGTTCATGTTGGATTGTTGAGACGATTTTGAACTATTCTATATCAGCACTTGAAGAATGTGATATAATTTATATGTGATTGGGTAAGGGGCCAGTTCTGTGCAACAGGGAACTCCAAAGGCCTTAGGAGCAGTATTAACTGACATTACATTACATTACAGTCATTTAGCAGACGCTTTTATCCAAAGCGACTTACAATTCAGATTCTATTCTACTCCATACACCGTAGGCACAGCTACGGGAGCACTTTTGGGGTTAAGTGTCTTGCTCAAGGACACATCGACATGGGATTAGCGGACACGAACCGCCGATCCTCTGATTGAAGGACTCCACTCATCTCTCCACTTATCCACAGTCGTCCTCACTTGTAAATAAAGAAAAGAAAGAGCTACCAGGAAGATTAAACTTGTCTTTTAAGATTTCTGTGATAGGAAACATCAGCAAGGGAAGTAATGGGATGGGCTGTTCTACTAACATAAAGGAAAAATTATGAATGGAAAGGGGGATTTTTGGGACATCACCTAAAATGGTCCAAATAGTGAGAAGATACAACCAAACATTGGGCTTATTTTTCTATTTCCTGCTAAAACAACCACTCTCGGAGAGTTGTTTATTCTTTGCAACTACTATTTATTTATTCTTCAAACAACTGCACAAGAAGAAAAAGTTCATATCTTGGTTATCTAACAATGCGCTATCAAGCAGACATGGATTCCAGTAAAATTGTTTTCTCATTTTTCTTTTTTTGAATTGTCTATGGCAAAGTAGCACCCTATACATACTGTAAGACACAGTTATAAGCAGGAAACAGAATGTTCTTAATTTCAGAAAACCGGTTTAACCTGTAATGAATCGATTGGCGAGAAATAAAAAAACAATTACCTTTACAGTAGAGATTGTTTTAGGGGAACAATCTAAAGGTCTCTTCACAGATCTGATTTCAAGAAGGAAACTATGTTCTGACAAAGTCAAATGAGCTGCCGTGTGGTTTTATTGCAAAGCTGTATTGACTGTTATGGGTCATAGTTCACTCTATGGCTCACCATATGATGATGAGCCCAGTAGCTGTACAGGGGATTAAATATAGATTAAAGCATTTTGTCTTTGTAATTGAACACTTTCATTTACCTGCCCCATCTGTTTACTCCTCCTCCTCTCACTCCGCCCTCTTCACCTCCTGAATCTTTTTTTTTCTGACAGACCAATCATTTGTATCATACGTCTCAGCTGAATGAAAAATAAATAACTATACCCTCGGTGTGAATATACACACACATACTGTGTGGGAGTGTGCATGCATGCCTCACAGTAATGCTCAATTCCTTGAAAAAACGTGGAGCATAAACGCATGAACCACATCGAATGGGAAATTGAGGGGAGTGTTCAAAAATCAATTTCTGTCTGAGGCCAAATGGGAAGAAACTTATACAGAAGAAACACAATCCAAGCAATAGTTGAGATACAATTGGAAGCTGCAGAAAACATGTTTTAGGCAGACAACTTAATTAGAGCTGCAATACTATAATGACTGGTGGAATTTTCCTCAGCAAATACCCTGTACAAGAAAAGCCCTTCTATTGTCTGCCTGCAGCAATCCTCGTCATCCAAGCTTACTGATTCTGAGCCATCACACAAAAAACAATAATGTGTTCTGAACTTGTATGTAGGATGAGATTATTGATTGATTAGTGGATTAATATATTTAATTCCAAATAAAGAAACAAGCGGGCATGAGTTCAGATGTATAGTAGAATATCATTTATATGCCTCATAATCGTTGCAGGGCATCATGTGAGTAATTTGTTTGTGTCTATTGTTTTTTTTATTCCTCCCCCCCTCTCCATTTATTGTTCATATACACTCTGAAAAGGAACCACCTCCTTTCAACATTTATGATTAAATATCCACCTTATCGCCGAACACTGCTGCTGATCTTCTTACCCTTTATCTAACTTATACCGTTCTGCTGCATCTCCCCTCCAGGGAGAGGTTTATGCTCTGAGCTTTATGGCCTTACAAGTCATAAGTCACAAAAAGCATGATCGTTTTGTTATTAAGTCCACAGAAATTGTTGCGAATGACTCTAAGAGCTGATGTACCTTTACTGCTGTATATGCATCTAAGTGCCAGTTTTTGTATGTGTGTGTGTGTGTGGTTGTGTGTGTGTGTGTGTGTGCCCGTGTGCCCCCTGCCTACTTGGACTGTGAAGTATTTAATAGGTCCAATATCTCCTTGCATGTTAATTGGCTAATTATGAAAAACGGTGAGAACATAATTCACCCAAAGCCACCCCTACACTCTGTCACAGATTTGCAAAGTTAAATTCGCACACATATGAACCAGTTCTATTTTCTAGTTTAAAAGTTAAGTAGAAAAATGATGCTGAGACTATAGCAAACAATTTAAATTCAGCCCAAACTGACCCAAAACTATTTCTGGCTTTGCTTTTCCATTAATTTTATAGTAGTTGCCTTCTCTTCTTTTCTTACTCTCTCTTACAATCAGTCTGTTCAATTTACAGTGCGACAGTCTGCAGGGTTGAAGCAGCAGAGCTGTCACAATGAATTTGTGTGGCCTAAACAAGATTAACTACTGCTATTTGTATCCCCATATCTCTGAAAGGGTAATCAACGCAGGCGGTTTGGCTTGCTAATTTTCACCATGGTAACCACTTACAAAAGCCCATCACAGCCAATAGCTTGATTTCAACAGTATTTGAACTGTATATGTGTCTTTTGCACATACTTTTGCCCTATGTCGGGCTCAGATTCCAAATTATTTAGGATGATTCACCCCCGAAAGAGAATTCGAGGGAGAGTCATCAGTAGGACCTTATGCTTGGCATAAAATATCTGGTAATACGAGCACTTTATAATTATGTTATAATTATATTTAGGATTATATTTTCACTTCCTGAACTTCCGACATGAGTAGGGCTATGGTGGTAAACAAGTCAACTGCGATAAGGAATCGAGAAGACATTTGAAATAGCAACCGTGGACTGATGTAGTGGAATGGCTCCAGAAAAAACCTAGATGGTGAGTATAGCTGCAGCTAAGATTATCTTACCACCATGTAATGTGTGATGGTGTAATATTTTCTGATCTTGTACTTCGTGCTCACGAGCAGATAATCTTTGAAATTTCTTTGCGTGTGTGTGTGTGTGATGCAACCTGAGTTCAAATCTTCAGGGACTTTAAAGCCCTTGTACATGAGTCCAGCTTAAGCAACGGTGCATGCCAGAAGAAATTCAGAGAGCCCTTACCAATAAAAAGTGCTCGATATAGTACAAGATCTCTGAACCGTGGGGGGAAATCTACACTTGTGGTTTAAGGACTGTGTCGATAACATACTGACACTTTCTCACACAATGTTCTACTAGAATAGGTACGTGTTAACAGTGTCAGTGATTAATGTCCAGCCAGTTTTTCTCCAGGTTTGCTTGATGGAAGTACTTTGATTAATGTTGTTCACTTGGTTAAAAGGCTCATTGGTTACTCTAGTTATTGACATAGAGCCGAACAGACAGATACATTTTCTTTCTACCAACTAAAAATATGAGGATATCCCTTTCCCCAGTAACGCTTTCCAGATTGTCATGGGGGACCCTGATGTGTTCCCAGGCCAGACTACATATATATTCCCTCCAGCTTTTTCTCGGTCTACCTGGGGCCTCTCACCAGTTGGGATGCGTACATGAGGCATCTTGATCAGATGCCAGAACCACCTCATCTGGCCATTTCGACACGAAGGAGCAGCAGCATTACTCAGATTTCCGTTGGATGTCTGAGCTCCTTGCCCTATCTCTAAAGCTGAGCCCAGCCACCCTATGTGAAGGAAGCTCATTTCAGGTGCTTGTATCCCCGATCTCATTTTAATCAAATCCTTTAGATTTGATCGGACCACTCCAAGGTGGGCATAGCCCATACAGAGCAGAGCTGCAGAACTTTAAAGGGATATGGAGCTCTAAAGGAGTTGGAGAAAGGAATTGAATTGAAATAATAATAATGATAACATATTTGTTTATTTCAGGATGTCTTCAAGTGTATGCACAGTTATTTTCAAAGAATATTGATGTCTAGATTTTCAAGTATGTGCTGATCATGAAATCATTAACTGGTGATTAGACCTCTTGCACTTTCATGTGTGCACTTTCACGAAAAGTGTGTCAGAATAGAACAAAAGAAAAGCAGCAGCAAGAGTTTATCAGCAGCTTGAGCCACGACCCACCTCAAACTAACCCTATACCATTGCCTTAACCCTAACAATAGTGGAAGGGGGCGTGGCTTCAGGTGGGCGTGGTATGAGGTGCATGAGGTACTACAGGCACCAGCTGGACCATATCAATGCTCCAGGTGTATTTGCAGTGATTGCTTGTGTTAACGGGTCGGGCTGGGTTATACTGCGACAGACAGGCTGAGTGGACTTATGTTATGCTTTTATAAGGAACGAGTAGAGAAGTTGAACCAGGAGCAGATTGTGAAAGACTCCAAGGTGCCGTTCAGACTGACGAGTACAACAACACACTGACTGGTCTCTGCAAATGAGAGTGTCCACAACCACCTCGTTACCTAGCAACATAGTTGTGTGTGTGCATTTCTCTCCTTTCCTGTAATATATGTGTTACCGGCTGCATCTGCTGTGGCGTTACCATTATTTACATGTCCACATTGTCTGCGATGTTTGGTTCTTTGCTGGTTTTAAAAGAACTTTCAGCCACCGTGGTGTCCATAGCTCGTTTTATTCATTGCTGATCATTGTTCTTTGATTGCCTGAGTTTTGTCTCTTCTCTGATTCATTCCTGTGAGGCTACACTTGAGTTGTTTACATTGTATTAAGTGCCAATCTGTTGATTGAACAGAAGGGTTCTTGTTGCTGATGTTGTTTTACTTGTTCAAGTTTAATGCAATCTATTTTGTAGCCTAAATTTGTCCTTTAATTTAAAATTAGAATCATATCATCATACCCACCATCCTGTTTTTAAATGTAATAATGTAACATTTACTAAGAAAATATTTTAGTTGACCTATTTTTAACTTAAATGTTTAAAATTACATTTATTCCACACATACTTTTAGCTACAAATATATATATATATATACCGTATATAACATGTATTTGAAGTAACAGAACTTTTACTTGAGTACAATATTCTAGTACTCGTTCTGCTAAGAACTTTTGTGAACTCTTCAGTTGACCAATATGCCACCCACACTGCACTAAAAGCCTATCAAAGAACATGAGTGTGATTATTTTTGTAAAGTGGCTCTAATGCAAAATTCCCTTGAAGGCTGTGCATAGTTCATCTGTCTTTGTATTGATCTCTCGGTCTTGGTCAAGATAAATGCAGCCTTTCCAATATAATTTTCAGGGGAAAAAATATAGTCTGATAGTGGATGTATTAGACTGCTCAATTAGCTGAAAGTGAGTGGTTTTGTACCAAGAACCATTGAAACCTCCGCTGTGATATGTGTGGAGCATGAAAATCTGTGAGAGTATATGGAATAATACACATTGCACGCCAAGGCACTCACTTCACAAAGTCACCATTTATCGGTGCTCTGGAAGAGTTTCTGAAATTCCATACAAGTGAATACTAATTAAAGATAACAGCTAGCTTTGAAAGTAATCCTTTAGTCTTACATACCTCCGCTGTGCTGAAGTAATGAGATAGCAGATGTCATTGGTGTTTCAGGAGGATTATTGCCTTCTGTTTGTCATTGCTCTGCAGGTGAACTCTACAGCAGGTTTCTAACTCTCTGAATAGGTAATCTACCACCTGATCCTTTTTTTACACACTCCCATGAATATTTGCATACACACACATACATACACACACACCTTCTCGAACAGATGTGGTCACAAAACACACTGACAAATAAAAGCAAATAATATGTTCACATACAAACACAAATCAACAATGAGAACCATTACTGCGCGCACCTACACCACACCACAGGGAAGATACAGGGAAATGCCACACAGAAAAGGAACAGCACTTTGTTGAAGGTAATAGGTCCTTATGGCAACTCAAAACTTAAAACTTCTCATCATCTTTTTTCTGTAAAGCCTCCATCATTTTCCTCCAATTTTAATTTCTGGCTCAGTTTACTTGTTTCCATCTTTCTTTACTCATGTTCTACAACTCTGTCCTCATTAAACTGCTTCCCCTGGTCTACGCACATATTCTGCTCACCTCTTGTCAGAGAGCGCATACTGTATACAGATTACCAAACAAAGGCAACAAGGCCACCCTCTACTGCACTCTATGAGTAATACTTTCTTCCAATCACATGCACGCATTCGCCCACTGAAAATTTGCCAATCATGACGCGCCTACCCAGCATGTTGTATAAGGCACCTTCTTCAGTAAGCGGTGTAGGTGCGGCAGGGCCCCCTTGGAAGATGGCTTTGTCAGGGAAAGAGATTTCAGCAGTGGACCTCAGTGGGAAGCTGATGTACCGGACGCTGATATGATGTCTTCATCATCATCTGCAGAATGAGTAGGTGTCTCAGAAGGGATGACTAGAGGAACTGGTGGAACTGGTGGTGACTGCAAGCAAATGCCAATTGCATATTGTTATGGGCAATATTAGGCCAAGACACTGTATTTACTAGTTCAAGAAGCCACTGTAATGTCTCTGCACAAGTCAAAGTAATCAGAAAAAAGGAAACAAAACATCAACATCAAAGTATCATCAACTTTCTTCACTGAATAAGTCACTGCAGCTAATTCTTCAGTTAGCAGGTTGGAAAACAGGATTTCTGCTCAAACTAAACAAACAGTTTAGACAGTTCTTCTGATATTAAAGCAGCAGAGAAGATCAGGATTTACTTTACATAGTCCTTAAAGGATTTGATATTGTGTCCCTAACTAGTTGGGCGGTAACATTTATAAGTTATAGAAACACAAAAAGTAAGGTTGCAAAGTTATAAGCAAAAGAAAGAAGTTTGAGTTGAAGGTAGACTGTGCAGCTCAATTGGTGATTCCATGATTTATATTATTTGTGATTCCAAACCTTATGTTTTGTGGATGCGAAATTATCAACAAGTTTAAAGTTAAGCCTTAATCTAAACATACTAATATGTCAGCAAGTACTGCAGCTTGGGCAGACAGCAGACATCTGGTTCTTAGTAGCAGTAAATGTGTAGCATCAAACAAGTTGACTTACCAAAGATAATCAGTGGATGCTATATTTCATAACTTAGGAAAGGAAAAACAAGCACCAGTGGATCTATCTGCATCTCTTCTCTTGCCTCTCTTATCTTCCAGGCTTTTTTGTTTTGAAAAGGCAATGCAGCCTTGTGTTTTATGGATGGTCCCATTCCTGTTTAGCATGCATGTCTTCCACTGAGAGATTCAACTGTGTCTGTTAATTCTACAGTATGATGATGCAGTTCCAGAATGTTTCAGTTTCTTGTTGTGTCTTTTATTTATTAAACCCTGGGTACCATCACTGATCAAGGTGCTTATCACATTCTCTTATTTGTTCTTAACAAACGTGAGGACATCTGTAAACACATCACAAGCTAGTTTGCAGTAGTAATTTCATACCTCTTTATGAACAATGATGATTCATAATAACTAATTACTTTTTCACCCTTAAAGGGTACAAGATGTACAAAATGTTGCAGACAATTACTTTCAGGTGTACTTGGCCTGGCACTAGCTGCTTGTCTTTGGGTTTGCCTTAACTGGGATACAAGACTGCATGGTCTCTTGCATAACAGCTGATGTGAAGTCTGTCTTATCACAGAATTAGTGAATGCACAATTAGTCCTTTCAGGTCGATAAAAGTGTACTTTAATACAGACTGCTGCCATATTGTTTTGATAACGCATTTAAATGATAGTCAAAGATGGCATGACAAATTATATTTTCCTTCTACAGCTGCCAAATCGAAGCTAAAGAAAGACTTATGATGACTCACAGCTCACTGTGGCCTAAGTTGTTAGCGTCAACGAGAGAGAGCAGAAGAAGTTTCTTTGACTTGGCCGCACCAAAACTTCATATTTTTAGCGTTTTCTCTCCAACTGTGATCATCCATCTCTTCCTCTATAGCTGGTTTTATTTCCATTCAGTGGCATGTTGGATATGTGACAATGCGGAAAATAGAGCAAATCAAAACAGGAGTAGAGAAAGCGCACTGCAGTGAAGGAGGAAAACAGACATACTGTTCTTTCTCTTCCTCTCTGGTACTGTCACTCTGTTGAACCACTCGCTAACACATAAGAATGAGAGCTACAGAGGTAGACAGAGTGAGAGAGAAGAAAGAGGAACTGAGGGAAAGTGAGACTTCCTTAACATTACACTTTTTAAGGCTTGTTACAGAAATCCATCCATTGATATCCAGCCGTTTTTTTTTGTTTGTTTTTTTACTTTGGAGACTGTAGACTGATTACCTGATGAGAGAAAGAAGGAGGAAATCCAATTAGGGAGACTGAAGTGCCTCTAAAGACTCAACTCAGTGCCACAGCCAGTCGACTTTCAGAAGTCGAACGACTTTCATGCCGGCGTCTTGTTGCTAATCAAGTGTTCAGAATAAAATAAGTCTGCTGATTTTTTCTGTGATAAAAATATCCTTTATAATAGGTGTGAGTTCAGCTAGTTATACCGGAACCAAAACACCTGTCCACTGCTAAAAGAAAGTGACGCATCGTCTCTGTGTTATTGTGCTATAGAGAAAAATACCACAGATTTCAGTCTTGGCTCTCTCTATTATGGCTTGAGGGAAAACCTATGATCCATATATACTCTATCATTTCTACTCTGAAAGGGAAAACAAATAATTACTGGTGTTTTTATGTGGCTATTTCCCCCACTTTATTTAAACAGGTAACAGACTTCTACTTCCCTAAAAAAATGATATGATACAACACAAACAACAAAGTGCTGGAGAGTTAGAGCATTTTTATTTTTCGGGAACATGATGTGCTTGGTGGGTTATGATTGACTATTCGCTAAGCCCCTCCCCCCTCGGTTACTGTTACATGGCAAGCACTCACCAGCATTGTGGAAGGAACAAAATAAGGCTAACAACGTTCCTTTGGAAATGTAAAAAATGTATTGGACACGTTAATAAACTGCTCTATGCTCCTGAGTGAAGGATAAGTGTCCTAGTGTTTTACTTGAAAAAAAGATTAAACATAATATATTAATTAAATATAATCCTAATCCTTTGAGAGGCACTTAGAGACAGCTGAGTTTTTAAAATCCTAAAATAAAAAAATAGAAGCAAAAACGTCTCCCTTTAAAATTGACATGACCTTGATATTATTCCAGATGTAAGTGGCTCCGTTTGCCACTCTGCCCTAACTTTGAGAACAGCACATCATTATAGACATAGTGGTCTTGGTTTCTACACAAATACACACAGGTAATTAGTTAGTTTGACTCAGGGGAATTTTTCAATCGGGAATGAGATTAACTGAAAGGAGTGTCCTTATTACCAAAGTAAAGTCCTCTCAAACCTCCAACCTTGACTAAATTCCAGCTCCCACTATATATCTCTGTTTTCTTAACGATTTTGCTTGATTCCCCACTCTGATTAAAGCTTGTCAGGAGTGGCCACGACAAATTAACATGCACTCCTTCAATTATTCCTCCTTTCATCAGTTGCACGGAGAAAGCAAGCAAAGGGCCTCAGGGAGGGTGGAAGGGGTGAGTGAAAGAGGCAAGTAAGAGAAGAGTGGTGTAAGAAGCAAACAGAGTAAAGTAGAGCTTCCCGTGGCCTTAAGGGAAATGGAAGGATGGGGCTTGGGTTGGAGGAGGTGTGAAAAGAGGATGCTGGCATGAGAAACAGTGAAAGATGATAGGATACCCCAGGGCTAAAGAGAATTGAGGCATAAGAGAGCTAAGGGGGGAGGGGGGACTTTTGTTTGAAGCAAACTTCATATCCACTTGATCCACTTTTGAATTTTGATCAGAACTGCCCCCCTTCCCTTTCCCCTTGTTTGGCTCCACTCCCCCCTGTCATATCCTCTCCCATGCTCCTTTCTTTCTTCTGTGACACAATGGGACTGTGCTGAGACATAGGCAAAAGCGGAAGAATGGGACAGAGAGAGGGGGCGGAAAAGAAGTGTCTTGAACTTGAAACTGGGCCCATTTCTCTCTTAATGATATCAAATGAAAACCAGGGTGAATATTATAGGTACATGGCCGAAAACGCAGACTTTACTATTCAAGAAGCTCTGTAGTTTATGACCGCAGCAGCATGCTACTCCAATAGTCAACAGTATTAGTCACAATCAATAACGTTATATACCACAGTAGCCAGACTTCCACTCACAAAAACATAGCGGAGCACTTCAGAGCTGACGTTAATTGTGCATCAAACTAATGCTAGCTAAGGCTGAACATAGAGCAGTTTTCAACATGAGTATATGTATTTTAAGCTTGGAAGGAACTTGGAACTACAAGACTAAAGTATAGCTACAGCAGGGTAGATAGGTCAATGTGGGTATAGACCGGGGATGTATTATGAAGAAGGGGCTGACCGCGGTGGTTACCACTTCAGTTTTAATTAGCATTAGAAAGCTAATGGCTCGCTCTCCTTGCAGCAGTCAACGAGCAAGCTTACATGGTTGATTCGAGGCATCCTTGTCAGCGTACAGCAAAATAAAAAAGATGGGTTCAGTACTAGTAGCCTGTGTAATCTTAGTAATTATAGTAAAAGAAAATGTCATTTTAATTCAAAAGTTGTAATCAAAGCAACACCTCACCTTGCATTCTATAGTGGTTTGAGAATTTGGACAGGGTTATGGTTATTGCACAAAAATATGCAAGAGCAGAGAAGATATCTAAGAGCAGATGTTTCAGGAGCACACAGAAGCAGCCTGAGTGTGAGGAGAAGGTTGCTGAAGCTGGAGCGCAGGATATTTACGCAAGGAACAATATATCTTGAGTGCAAGCATACGGTTTGAGAAGAAACAGCAAATCCAAGCACAGGCAGGGGCTATTTGAGAGTGAGGACAGGGTTTTGAGGGAAAGCATTACAAAATCTGAACATGAAATCAATGAGTCATGCTCTCAATTTTAAAGACTCTTGAATAAAGAAAAGAAAAACGCTCCATTCATTTTAAGTCCAACACTGACAAATTACTGCACTTTTCAAAAGAGACATAAGTGACACTGGCTTTCATGTCTTAAACTCTCTCTCTCTCTCTTTGTTTCTTTCTCACTTTTCTACTTTCTCATGATGCAAGGACATCCCGGAGTCGAGAAGCAAGTGTTAACTAAAGCTGAGATAGTTCGATGATTAGTCTTCTGTGCAAGAAAGCGCCGAAGTTCTTTTTCCTGTCTTCATATAAACGCATTTTATTTACTTTTGTCAGTACAGTAACAGAGATATTGGCTTCACGATACACTTGCATTTTCATATACAGAGCCAATACATGTGTTTACATACACCAGTATTCAAATGTAATTTAAACACATATATGAAAATATATCACAAAAAAAAGGAAATATATATGAAGAATAAAAAAGGTAAAGAAAATAAATTGACATAAATACATATGAATAATTCAACTAATGAAATGAAATAAAGTGTAAATAAACGACCTATAATAATAAGGCAGGATATGTCGTGCTATGCAATATTTAACAGGGGCTATCCCCCCTCTAAGTGATATACAGTAGGCTTGATGATATTAACCAGTCAGAGGAGAGACAGGGTAAATTCTTAAAATAGTAAATAACCAGAACTTAACAATTTAACAACGTAGTGAGAACTTTGATCTTCTCCAGTTCTATTGTATCATGTAACCAAGAGGCGCTACATGGTGGTGTTCGTTGTTTCCATAGGAGGAGACTTCTCATGCGAGCTATCAAGGAAGTATATTAAATTACATTTGCTGTTTCACCAAAACATGATTGCCCTCTATGTTCTGGCTCCTTCATTCCTGCTCTCCACCTTCTCACTCCACATCTTTCCCAACAATTTGGCTGTCCTCTGGCTGAACCACTTCTGTTTCATTTGAGTTCATACGTGTGTGTGTGTGTGTGTGTGTGTTGAGTGTGTGTGTGTGAGAGTTAGAGTTAAAGCGTGCATGTGTGTGAGTGACAGCAGTGTGTGCATACATGCTAAGCCATCAATTGATTTTCAGAGTGTAGCTGAGGCTAATGCTTTAAACTCAGCAGCCTTACAAAGTTGCTTTACTTCAAACATCAGTCAGCGTGCTGACTGGGAAATACCAGAATCTACAGTTTTATGTATTTATTTTCTCGGGGAAGGAGAGACGGACGAAGCCAAAAAAGCAAGTACGGTAGTAGTCTACATATTTCAGATGTTTCCTGTAGCCTCAAATGATCTCATAGTTTGAATAACTGTAATTATTTTAAATGTGATGTATGTGTTGTCTGAAGATTATAATGACGCCAAAAGAGTTTATAATAAAGACTGACATATTTTCCGTTTGATGTAATCAGTACTTTTCAATTAAAATATTCAAAACCTGCAGTCTGTTTTCAATACTGTTGCTGTGTTACTGTGTCCATTTATCTATAAATAAGTAGTCCTGAACTTTCCTTCATCTAAGCCATGCTTAATTAAAAGTGCTAATAACTCCTGTGGGTTTTATAATGAATGGATATCTAAGGCATCAACTAAATCTATTTCAAAAGACGGGGACAATATGTCAATATGTTCATGTAGTTGGGCAAAATGTATGTATTTTCCTACACCACCTATTTAATGTTGTTTTGCTCTCTTTCACTTTAGTTTTCACTCTTCTTGTTGACCAACTGTAAACAGTGTTATGATCTAATGAGAAATAAAATGTCACTCTGTTCCCAACAAACACTCGCATATAACTTTGTTTCTTGTGAAGCAATACTTTTGATTGCAAGCAGAGATGGCTGGCCCATGTTTTATTGTCCACAGCTTTAATGTCGAACAGCTACATCGTCTTCCAACACACATGCGCGACACAATGCTGAAAAGTCAAAGAGAGAGACATTGTGGAATAATTCAAATTATGTGGATGTACGCAAACATGCTGGCTACTGTACTTGCAGTGTAATATGATCTAAATCAATACTTCCTGTATTGATTTCCTGTAATGGAAATCAATGTATTCTTATTAAGGATGAAAGAGTTCACACACTCTGTACAGTGTGTGCCAAAACCCTTCAGCATAATGTAGACTGCAAAGTAAAATCCTGTCGATATGCATTTATGTGTTGTTAGATTCCATTGGATACAATTTACTACATTATTAGAAACATGAAATATGGAGAACACCTTGGCTGTACCCAGAGGGCTTCTAGAAGTTTAGTGGCCCACTTTGTCATTATTTGACACTAACTTTTTCATTGCGGCCGTGTATCTTCTTTTATAAATTCAATATATTTTAATATTTCAGTGAATTAACCTTTACTTTTTATACTTCTCAGGAACATGCATGTACACTCGTCAATGTCTGTGGGCTTGAGAGAATTAGAGAAATTAGAATATAATAGAAAATAAACAGTATTCACTGATCAAGCATCAAAGAGACTGTCCTTCATTTAATTCTATGGACGAAAGGAATGTGTGGAAAATGAATTACGTTTTACTTATATCATTATTTATAACTGGTGCTTCCTACATTTTCTTTACCCTGATAAGACAAAGCCGCATCTCAAGTCTGAGCTTTACCATCATGTTCTTTTAAGTGCAGAGCGTTAAGATCTTGTGTCATGAACCTAAATTGCATGGGCTTTTCGACGGGAGTTTTTGAGTGTTGGTGTGGCGGCAGACAGAATGGCTTTGTGGCTGCATGATTGGGGAATTTTAAGGTGCAGGTCCCCCAATCCATCATGCGTGACCTTTTAGCTTGTTTGAGAGTGTCTTTTCTGGAAAGAATTATAACGGCTAAGATAAATATCTTGCCTAAACTGTTGTTCCTTGGAGCCACTCCCAACAATAAAGTTATTGTAAGTTGAATTCCTATGGGATGATAATTCCCAAATCTTAACTCAAATCTGTTCCAGTTTGTCTTTACAGTTTGGGCTTTCAACAATTGATTCAAAATGAAAAGTCAATTGGGTGGCAGAATTAGCTTATTTAAAATCCTGGCTGTCTACTTTATGTTCTAACTTTAAGATATATTGCGATAAGAAACTACTTTTTGCATTCAACGTGGCATTCGAACACCTCTGATAACAGTGATGGATGGTGTTTGTTTCAGGATCGCACTTCCAGATTTACAAAGATAGCATCTTTTGTGTTTATTTACAACAATCTACCTTAAAAAGGCTCATGACGGACCATCAGCCTCTCTACTTCCTTAGAACCCGGTGGATAAATTGACCAACATGGATTTTTGTAGTTTCTATTAATTATATTTTTTATTGCTAGTTATAACTTGGAAATTTATTTCAGCTTATCCAGAATTGGAAATTACGGTGTGCCATTTCAAGTTATCTTAAATAATGTGGCTCACAAATTGATAATGAATTTTACTGATAAGTTGACATTTCATTTCAAATAAAGCTACAGCCCGTCCATTGTTGCCATGTTACATGTGCTCTGAATAACTATTTCTGCCTATAATATAATCATGTAATGTTCCTTTGGTATTCCAATTCTTAGGAGTGTGTTTATATAAGAATTGTCACAATTTGTTTATGAGTCTACTTTTCCATGTTATGTTGTGACTTGCCTAAGTTGATACTTGTTTTTAAAGGTTTACCAACTTGACTGTTGCCCTTGTGGTGGTGTTCCCATTTTTTATTGCATATAAAAAGACATAAATAAAAATGTCATTTGAAAATACCTTTCACCCGTGGATACTAAGGGGATTGGGAACAATGGTCCAGTCAGTGGAATGAAAAAAGATCACATCTGCAGGAATTGTGTATTGTGAATAAAGCCTTTCAAAGGACGCACACATGAATGCATCAGACTGTAAACGATTAGATTATGTATCTACCTGCATGCAAATGGACCAGAAAATGGTTGCCTGGTCACACATACACACTGAACACACATAGGCAGGAAATGTTTCCTCTCAAATTATCTTCCGTTACACACACATACACACACCGCCAGATGGGTTTTTAGCTCATTTCTGTGCCTGAAGCAGAGCAGAGGGAATGATGTCATCGCAACCTGTTACGATGTTGTCTCCTGCCATTCCTAAAAAACCTGTTGACTGACCTTTATCGTGAATGTCCACCAAACAGTGAAGTCCACAGACAGGATGACTCTGCCTGTTTATTTGAAAGAGAGCTGATGATCACCATCAAAACCAATTCCAAAACAAGAATTATTTTTGCCAAATATTTTATTGATATGGAATTGAACACAAGATTCATTTTGAAATTAGACTCATCACATTGAAATTCCTAAATTTATTTGACAAATTACTAATATATGTTGATAAAAGATCATACACTTTTGAAAGTGTGGTCTAAATATATGTTTGAGTGCATTGCTTGGAAGTACAACTACTGTATATGCCATAAAACATGAAAACAGACTTCCAAAAGGGAAAACTTACATTTTCTCAGTTTCACAGAAATATTTGATTGCAGGATTTAAACCCTGTACATTTAGTTCTTTAGAAACATATTTTCATTATGACTTGAAGACAACCCTGACAAAGTAAAAGTGACATGTTTTTTTCTCACCAAGACTGTTTTCTTTGCAGGGTTATGCTGTTGCAAAATAAGGAACTGTACTTTTGATGATGGAAACATAATAGTACACACAGATAGACTGAAGGTTAGGCTGAAAACTTTCAAAATATATTTAATGGATGCTTTTGTTATCGCATCCATTATTGTATCTTTGAAGCAAAACACCACCACTGGAGTCAAAAGGCAATGCAGCTGAAACATTATCGTCCCTGCCCATATGAAACTTGCATAGCCACTTTCTTTCTTCCTGACTGATCTGTTCTTATCTGTTAAACCTTCTATCTCACGTTAGCATTAAAACAGAACTCGGCCTCTTCAGTTAGGCATCAAACACACTTGTTTTCAATCTTTAATTTGGTTTGAAAAATAGTAATTAGAAAGAATGCAGTACAGTGTAATCAAAATAGATTTTAGAACACATAAAACATTACAGTGATACAACAGTGTGGATCAAAATAAAAGTAATTGTGATGAGAAATGGCCCTGATTTATCACAATAATATAAAAATTGGGATTTTGGAAAAGCTTCTGTTTCTTCTTTGGCACATTTGTGCTCTAAACCTCTTATATCTACTTTATGAGTTTAATGCCATATATAAATAACGTTTATTATCATCCGTCCTTCAGTTGATGAGGGACTATTACTTTAGTGCTGAGTTGTCAGCCAGAATGGAAACAGACTGATCTGGAGGTGAACTGACCTGATTCATCCTAAGGAGGGGGCTGAACCTGTTGACCCGAAGTCTGAGACTGGGAAGCATTCAGGCAGTGACTTTTGACCTTTTATTGATTCCATCACATGCCACAAGAAATATAAAATTGATTGATCGCAAATTGCATTTCTGCCGCCAACAGAATTGATAAGAGATCAGAATGCAGGTTGGGCAAAAAACAAGGCAATGAGGCTGTGTGACAAAAGAGTTTACAAGATACAGGATAACTGTGTAGCTTGACGGAGTTGGCGGTAAATGGGAAATAACAGAGAAATAACACACTGTTAACAGTGTTATACACCACAAATCAAGAACAAGTGTTTGGTAAACACAGTGTGGCAGCAGCAAAAATCTGTTTTTTCCCCCTGTATCTCAAAAAAGCCACAGATTCTGAGAGCGATTAAAGGCACGACATACACCATTAAAATAGGGAAAGCAGTTCAAAAACAGTTAGTGATTACTTCAAACGACCGTATGATTCATGTTACAACCATCAATCATGAGCAACCAACCATCATCAATCGGCGAAATTTAAATTTAACACGATTGTTTCCAAACTAAATTCTGTAGGTGTTGAATATATTTTAGTTTTCAGCACATAACAATTTATTCTCCAACACAGACCCTGAGTGCAGACATATGTGCATGCTCACAAAGAGGTCCAAGGAGGCACACACTATAAATCATGTGCTGAAATAGAAACACGAACAACCCCCAAACACCTACACACACACACACACACACACACACACACACACACATATACATATCAAACACACTGACCTCCCACACGAGTGTCCCCTGAGTTTCAGTTTGGTGGGAGTTTCTTTTTTGTGGACATTTGTGGAGGAATCTGTGTTGTAGGTGGCACTGATGCAGGAGGGTTGAGGAGATGAATACACAGCAAAGTCAGAAGAGAGCGATGGATTCCGATGGAGCGAGTGAGACACATAAAAGTAGAGGAGGTTGATAAAAGAAAGAGGAAACGTGGAAAGAAATAAACATGGAGGGTGAATGGGATGGCGGGAGCGAGATGACAAAGGATGGTAAATGCAGAGCAAGGCAGCAGCACAGGAGAGAGAGAGAGAGAGAGAGAGAGAGAGAGAGAGAGAGAGAGAGAGATATGGAGCAAGAGGAGGAGTGAGGGATGGAATAGAGGTTGAGGAGATTTTTGCAGCCTCTGCATTGCAGGGCCAAGGTCAGAAATAAATAATAAAGTAAGTGAAGAAAAGAAGGAAATAAATGAACAGAGTGATGAATGGAGGATTGCAGGAGAGTGAAGCTTAACCTCAGAATCTGTATAACGTCCACAGGAAATCCCACTTACAAATGCAAATGAACAGTACTGCTGAGTTCTTCTTTTTTCTTGACGGAATACAATACTTTTTTTTTTTTTGCAGCTGACTTGACGATTTTAAGCCATCCAATTTTCACTACACATTTTTAAAAATGTAACGACATTTTGTTGTGCTGCACTGTAAGAATCACAAAGATGACATCAAACCCACTCTTCTGTATTCACCTGTAACTGAGCAATACACATTGTCTTTCCTTATCCCTTACTACCCAATTGATTCAGGATGGATTTATAATAAGCTCTTGGAAGATTAATGAAAAGCTCATTATTATCTAATATACATCAATTATATCCCAATAATTGGCAACAGAGTTTTTCTCATTCATTATTTGTCGGCTTAACCAAACACTCATTAAGCTTAAACTAATTTGTTTGTGAGGGTTTATTAAAAATCCGCTCCACATCTTTATATGTTTTGCATCTCTTTATCTAACGTTGCAGCAAATAACCTCTATTCAGCATCTACTAATGGTTAGTACTGTAAAACATGATAATGAGAGGGAAAGGGCAGTTGATTTATAGTTGCATTTGACCATGAGCAGCAGCAGCACCAATATCAAACAGTGTGACCTTGAATAGCAAGCGACACATCTGGGCTCTCTTACACAACAACAGTCTATGACAGAAGTTAAGGTTGCCAGCGATGTCGCTGTCCATGATGCTGAAAAGGATGGCGAGTTCACTAATTTCACAGCACAACTTACACTCTCACTAGTTGCATGAGTTTAAACCAAATGTAAAGGGTCAAGACTGCTACCTCCAGAATTACAGGAGAGCATAGAAACATGGTAGCAAGTCTCTACAGAATCAACAATAGAGACATGTTTATTATTCCCTTTCCTTTACAGAAGTTTGTACTCAAGAATGCAAACTGGCTCTGATACCAAACCTTACAGCAGCTGGCTCTTCGAGCTACAGCAGCTCTCACTCGCACACAGAATAAATGGAGTTTAGACGAGGGCATCAATATTTTTGCCATTATTTCAGTGGTGATGTGTCTGAGATTCTTCTTGACTGTGTGATTCATGTTTTTTTTTTATGCCATCTATAATTCTCCCAGAAGGCATTTTCTTTTGGAGTAAACCGTGCTGAGAAGCTTGAAGCAGTTGCTTGGTCAGCCATGTTTTTAGTTTGGAAGAAAAGGCTTGAAAAGTGTGAATCACTATAGTAAACAGGAGCAAGCTGCATTTCGGATGAAACATCATATCAAAAATAATGAGGGGGATGTGATGTGAATGCTAAGATGTCTACAGATTAATTAAGGTGAATTTTCTTCTTCCAGTCCACTTCTTTCTTTTTCTGGTTTTACATAATTTTGGCGGTTGTATCTCAGTTGAAAATCTGTTTTTAAATTGTTTAGGGGGAGAGAAGGCAGACCTTCTTCCTGACTCTGCTCTTACCAAATGCTTCACTTCACTTTACCATTAGCATAGCACCAGTGCCACCTTCTGTTTGCGTCTTACTCTCCATTATTGACATCGGTTTCATCCGTCGTCATACTGTCTGACAGACTAAGGAAGGAATCACTTCATGCGCACACATGCATACACATTCCTCACCCAATTTGTATCTTGAATTTCCACCATCCCCTTCCTTCGTTCTATCACTCTCATTCTTTCACAAACTCCAAGAGTCTCCATGGCATCAATTTCTCCAGATGTGTGTTTAATGAGTTTGAACATGTCTTCAGGAGGAAATCTTTGTCTAATGACCCTTATTTAGAGTGACTAGCACAATAGTGTATAGGTCATATTTGAAACTCTTACAGCTGCATTTTGAAAAGGTACCTAAACAAAAAGGTGATACACTGACACAAAGAAAAAACACACTCAGGGTGTGCACTGTATACCCACAGCCCATATATATACACACATCTGTTACTTTTTAACATGTTTTAACAGACACATATTTCATAATATTGAGCTGTAAATAAAATCAAACAAAACTTACAAACATAAGTTTTACATATAAGAATTACTTGGAATGTTCTTACTTATGGTGACTCCTCAAATGGATAAACAGCAGCAGTATATTTAATTAATGGAGGAACTGATACAAAAGAAATTTTGAAGCTCTGAGGTTTAGGGGACATTTTTCCTTCCATAATGGATATGTCCATATGAGAGCACACACACACACACACACACACACACAAAAGGGCCTGCCTGCAGACAGAAAACTCGATTAAAACTCTTTTACAATTCATCAAACGTCAGATCCTTCTTACAATCATCTGCCATTTAATGGGGTAAATTAATTCATCACATGCAAAAAGAGAGAGACAGAAGTGGTCACTGAGGTGGTTTTATCTGTCGTCAGATAGGTCGTGGTGTGAAGGTGTAGCAAAATGGGAAGAGAAGGGATAGGGGAGGGAAAGAAAGAAAGAGAGGAAGAGAATAAATTGGATTTTTAGAGAGATGGCAGCTAAATGAAGCCGTAGTGTGGTACAGATGGAGAATGGCTTCAGACACAAGGTAATTATTTCCTGGCTGGTGGACTGGAAGGAGCAAGGGCTACTTCATTAACTGGCTGTTCATTACTGATGAATAGAGGGAAAGACACACATACACATAGGCACATACAAGCATGCGTAAGTGCACACACACACACACACACACACACACACACACACACACATTACCTTATGCATATGCATATACATAACAACAACACAAATCTAAAATAGGTCTGGAATGCTGATTAGGTGTTGTAGATATGAAAAATATGAGATATGTGAAATGATGAGAAGGAAAATGAAGCTACAGCCAGCAGCCCGCTAACTTAGCTTAGCAGGAACACTGGAAACTCCTAGCCTTGCTCTACCCAAAGGTGACAGAACCTCTAAAATGGAAAGGCAAAATCGTTTGTTTCCAAAAATTTGTGCTGAGCTATAAGTTAGCCGACTACTGGTAGTAGCTTCATCTTTAGTTTACAGATGTGAGTGGTGTCAATCTTCTTCTCTAACAAGTCTGTAAGAAAGTAAATTTGTCAAACTTTTCCTTAAAAGATATTATACTCAATTTTGACCTTTTTGTAAGTCCAGAGTGTGCAAGGTATTTGAATGTACATATTCACAAACCGAGTCACCCGTCGCTTTCAGCCCCGACTACCCACAGTTGTGTAATACATTAGCATCACTGGCATAAAAGATCCTTTAGGTACTCAACCGCCACACTATTGAAACGTCTGCATCAAATCACATTGACTTTGTGATTTGAATTGATAACTCCCACAAAACAAGGTGATAGTGTAATCTGAGTGACTTCAAGTACGAATCTTAGAGAAAAGTGGGCACTCAGAAAGGAGTAGCATTAGGTTCATCAGTTTAAAAGGAGATTTGAAGCTTTAAGTTGAAAGGATTCAGAGAGAGTTGGGAGGGGGGCAAAGCAGCCTTGTTTATGCCTCTCATAAAGGGCTTGTCAACTCTGTCAGCCCAGAGGAGAGAAACCAATTTGCGAGCTGACACCTTGTGACGTGAGTGTGCGCGTGTGTGTGCATGTCAATGCACAACCATGCCCACAACTTCTAACCTGTTAGCACTTCCCCAACAATGTACTGCAGCTATACATATGCTCACACGTATGTATGCACATACACACAGCCAAGGGAACACACGGATGTCACGCATATACATAAACAATATGTACATGGCCTGCAGAACACGTTCACACACACACAGAAGCACATTTAGACAAACAAGTTATGAATTTGAATGCAGATGAGGGTTGCTGCAGGCTGTCCATTTCGGAGAGTCATCACCCCGTTTCCATCTATGACACCTGGAGACACCACAGTCACTTCTCATCTATTTCAGACACCTGAAGACAGAGAAAGAGACAGGGAGAGAGGGCGGGACAGACATTCAGAGAAAATGATAAAGAGAGAAGGGAAGGAAAAATAAACGAATGGCGCTCCTAAAATCAAATGTGCATAAGCAGACATATTTGCTTGTGTGTTTCCGTCTTTCCTTGGTGTGTGTTTGTGCTTCTGCTTTGGCACAGCACTGTCAGTTTTATCGCATATAAATGTCAAGTATGTGAAAGATATAAAGGCAAATCAATGTCAAAATCCGCGAGAACAAATGAGATCCACATGCACGTGTTTAGATTTCCCGCACGTGCAACTCAAACAGCCGCCCACGCAAATTACTTTTGCGAATGCTTTCACATCACTGCGCGCAGAATACCACGCGAGCAAAATTGAAGCCCACGAGAAGAAAACCATGCTTTGAGGGCGAGGAGCGTCCCCTGTTCGCTCGCAAGTGTTTTTTTCTTTTTGACAGTAAGTGGGTGGACTAAATTTAATTGGTTACAACCCTCATCTTTGGATAAACACTACTCCACTACACCTCAGAGGTAAATAATGTACTATTTAATCCACTACATCTTAGAGGTAAATATAGTACTTTTACACTACTATATTGACACGCAGTCACAACACATTAAAAACTAATGCTAGAGGGGTACCTAGTCTGTTGATGTCTGATGCCAATGACCTAGCGATGGTATTTGAAGAGAGGCGAGTGAGAATGTGTTGAAAAGGGTCACATTTGCATCCTGTACCCGGTGTTTTGCCTTTTCCAGTCTCTCTGCCGCCAAACTGGAGAGGTGGTTAAACAACACACTTTCCATACATTTAACCAGCACCGATGTCAGGGCCACTGGCCTGTAGTCGTTCAGGTCTTTAGCACGTGTCTTTATAGGACTAGGGATAATGGTAGATTCCTTCCACTGGCTTCGGACACTTCCAGAATCCAAAAGGCACTGAAACAACGTGGTGAAGACCCCACTTAGCCGAGTGAAGCTGTCTTTGAGCCTGTCAACGCCAGAGGCTTTGTGTGGATTGACTCTGCTCAGGATGGAGGTCACCAACAGTTCATTTATGGTGAGGACTTGGCAGGTTGGTTGGCTGTTAAACCTGCTGAAGAAGCTGTTGAGTTGATCTGCAAAGGAGATCGGGTCAGTGCAGTCAATCACTGCAGATTTGAGTGCTCTACCCATCATGATGTTTAACACCTTCCATGCCTCCTTTGCATTTCCAGATGTTAGTTTCTGCTCCACCTTATTCTTGTAGGTGATCTTGGCCAACTTGGTATTCCTCCCAAACTCTTTCTCCAATTCCCTCACCTGCTTCTCTTCTTGTACAAAAACTTTTTTTTTCATGTCCTTTGTGACCCATTGCTTGTTGTTTGGATGCAGGGTTATTTGTTTGGTGGGAGGGATAGTGTCCTCACACTATGAAACATAAGAGGTCACTACATCCATCAGTAAATTAAAATCAGCACCACAATCATTGAAAAAACAACAACATCCCAATCAGTCCATTGACAGCACCCCTTTGTGTTTCAGTAGCCTTCAGTAGGAAAAAGTACATCTCATTTCAGTCATGCACTGGCCAAGCATATTCCCGCTTCTGGTCGGATTTTTACAATATTGTTTCAGATTTGGCAAATGCATACATACACTACTATCGTGGAGATCTGGAAGAACCCTCGGGGTATATAGTGGGGTCTAAAGGACACAGTCATCAGTTTATAGTGCTTACAGCGCTCAGTCTCTCTCACCGGGAAATGTGTTGCCCACTTGTTGACAGCTATACAGATTCTGCCCCCAATCGACCTCCATGTATTCCTTGTGTCACTGTCAACGTGTATGCCGTAAATACCAACCAGATGAAAATCCACTGCATCCTCAGAGAGCAATGTCTCTGTAGAGCTGAAAAGACTGGTTTTCATATCGTCTAAGTCACATCTCTTGAGTGTGGAATGCTCCTCAGTCTTGTTCTGTAGTGATCAGATGTCTGACAGGGGGATGCCAGGTTTAGCTGCCCCTTCTCCTTAGTTTGTCTCGTATCCCTCCTCTCTACCCTCTTTTCCTTGTTATTCGCTTTCGCCTGTGTCCTCAAAGTAAGTCCAGAGGTATCTGATTAGTGATGAGGGATAACAGTGACGGCTTTGAGTGAAAGCACCCCAGCTCCAATAGGTAGTCCCATGAGTAGGTGATTCTACCTGGGTTGGCGTCAAATGGTTGTGTCGGTGCTGAACCGATTGTGGCATAAACTGGCAATCATGAGCCATTGGCAAAATAGATTCAACAGTGTTGACCTTAACATCTTGGCAAAGAATAAAAGCAATCAATAAAATGCCAGAAAACACAGAATATAGTGCTTCACACTGAGCCTGCTCTGACAGTGGACTCCTTGAGCAGGAACTGATGCAGACTCTCTGGCCTCAGCCAGGGTCTGATTTGATGGATGTTACATGCAATTTAACAGAGTAAATCAGTGACTGCTGTGAGAGCATCAAAGGGTGACGTGGTTGTCAAGGTTTACTACTAGGCTTTTGGCCCATTGGGTAGATGTTACATTGTTTTGCTCAGTGGTGATGCAGAGAAATAAAATTGTCCAGGAGCAGCTGTGTCTTGTAAGCTCAGGTAGGAAAGTTGTCCATGTGGAGATGTCATCCACATATGCAGAGATCCATAATACTTGAACCTATGTGGGTCAAAGGAGAGGATGCTGAGGTACAGCAGAGTTGGTAAATCAGTTTGTGAGACATGATCAGTGAGCCAATGGTGTGAAACGAGACCATAAAGGGGCTGAAATCAGGGCCCTTGGGGCCCAAGAGGGAGAATTCCCTTTAACCTTGCTAGACACATCCAGCTTGTTTTTTAACTTGATGCATTAATGTGTGGCATCACATGAAGCAGTGTTAGCAGGTCACAGAGCATAAATGTGACACTATGACTTCTTAAATGCACTTGAGAGGATAGCAGATGATGACAGCAGCTGATAGCAGCAAGTATAAGCAGCACTGTGAGACTGAACACAGGTTAGCAGCATTCCTGCTGTAAGGCTGGATTTGTACCAGACTGAGATGATAAAGAGACAGCTGAGCTATTAAGCAGAGCTATTAATTTCCTGTTCAATTTCCATTCAATCTCAAATGGTCACAAGCTTTGAGTAAAATAATGGAAGGGAGGTTTTCCCTTTTGAGTGAGGACACCACAGAACCATTCTTCTGATTAAGTAGAACATTTTTTGGTTTGGACACCTGGTAAGCATTCAATTGGCAACTTATCTGCAACGGTTTTCTGGGCAAGACTGGCTTGGAGGATCCCCTCAGGGAGATGGAGGGATTTTTTTTGGAAAGGGACCGAGACAAGTGACTCAAATTGATAAAAAGCCTTTCTTTTCTAATATAATATTCCCACTTATCCCCTTTTAATAGGTCCTATCTGTGCTGATGGCAGTGGCTCATCCGTATTGTCTCAACATGTTTGTGTGATATTGCCTTTTGTCAAGTCTCACTAAAGCCAATTCGCTGCTTATGAAAAGAGAACTTTGAAAACGGAGGCCCACAGTCATAGAAAGGGCACATTCAGATCAAAGCCTTCTATGAACCGTTATTGTCTCCGTGGATCAAGTAGATTGACAGATAATGCATATCTACAAACAGCCCTCGAGGCATAGACACACACATCATTCCTTCCTTTCTGCCTCCGTTTCTCTGTATCTCTCAAAGTCAAATATACACACACACTTGCATTTGATTTCCCCTTCAAGCTTCAAAGAGGGACCTGGAGTGATGATGAGGACAAGAATTAATCTAAAAAAAAAGCATCAGCAAGCTACATTATCCACCCAGATTACCACTCCTGCTGCTCCAGGGGTAAAGTGATGTGACTGTGTGCGTGTTAATGTGTACCTGAGTGTACAGTACTGAGTTTGTGGATGCACAGACTTTTGTGTTGAAGACTAGTAAGTAAAAACAACCTAATGTTCAAGGACAACGCTGGGACAGAAGTTGAAGATAAACAAGGCAACACAGACAGTAAAAAATCCTAATAAACTTTTGGAAAAATATTTTTTGCCAAAGAAAGTTTGTGTACGTAAAGCCCATTATCAAAAGCTCATACAACAAACTTTAGAATCAAGGGGAAGCTAGGAGTTTCAGTGGTAGTGACAGAGATGTTCTTTAAAAATTAGATATTCTGAATTTCATTCAGACAAAGGGAAAACCATGTACACAGTAAATAACAACAACTAAAATATGCAATGAAAACATCCCCATTGAGTTGTAGATATAAAGATGGCATGCAAAGCAAATTGTCTAACAGACAGATTATTTTAGGTTGTTATTATTGTAGGTTACAGGCATGATTTTAAGTTTTTGTCTTTTTAAAGGTGATGATAATAAACTGTCACATTATGATGATCAAATCATTCACACAAATGCTTACAATGCTGTGGTTTCTGGTCATCCTGGAATGTGTAATGAGCAGGAAATACACTGCATGTATATTCATTTAATACTAATAATTGATGAAGACAATTAAGTATCCTTGACTGAAACAGAGAGAGATCAATGATAGACATGTGAATGATGATGAGAACAATGACACAGAACCTAATTAACATGATGGATGATTGGGTGGATGATTTTGACAAATAACGTGAGATAAAGAATGAGGTGAGGAGGAGTAGGGGGGGGGGAAGGGTTATGAAAGCATAGGTGCTGGTAGGATGGATGGATGAAGTATTATTGAGGTCAAAGATGGATCGAGCGATGGTTGGTTTGACAGCTGCGGGGATGTTAATGAGAAAGCCGGGTTGAGGTAAAGATGGAGAGAAAACTTGAAACAATATAATATGGATACACATTCAGTTTTGCGTGTGCATTGCTGCAGTGCTGATAAAAGCATGTATCTCCAAATTAGGGGATACTCAATTATTCCTAAGGAACTAAAATGAAGTGTCATTTGTGGTTTGAGAAAAATAGTCTACTTCTTACTTCTTAGCCTAAATGAGCTCTACCCATTGGGTTTACAGAAAGAAAACAATAAGGAGTAGATGCATGTTTTGTTTCAATGAACATACAACACATTTGAATCTAAATATTTTAAAATTCACATTAGTTCCAGCAGGTGTAATAATACATACAATATAATAGTGATAAAAACCTCTGAACCTGTCCACCAATGCATGTGCACACAGTGTAATAAAGAAAAACAACTTTGAGGAGAACCACAGTAAATGTGTAGGATTTTTTTTTGCTGCAAAGTGCAAAGAAAAGTAAAAAGCAGCAAAAGTCAACCAATGTGGTCTTCCTTTAAACCTTTACAGAGATTCAAGTTCTCAGTGCTTCATCTGTGCAGGTCACTCATCCTTTTTTAATGTGTAATGCTTTATTGATCCATTAGCGCTTCTCACATTACACACACTCTACTTGCAATGTCATGGCACATGTTCCATTATGCTTATATTCCATTCCATGTATGGCCAGTATGTTGGAGAACACTTCTGCGGTTGACTGAACTTCAAGTTGTCTCTTTAACTACCAGGCCACGGTGCCACTTCTCATGATAAAACTCCCCTGTTATGCTGCTTTGTGTATAATGACTCACTTCAAGAATCTGGCATCACTACAGTGAAAACAGAAGGTGGGAGTTAAAGCAAGGCCAGCAATAAGTTGTCTCATATCTCAGCTTCTTGTCCCAAGATGCCCTCTTGTCTGCTTCACTCCCTTATTTTATTTTTCTAAAGGCAGTCATCTTTCTCTGCCTTCTCCGTGCTTTTTTTCTCTTCGACTCATTTTGCGATGAGCACCAAAGCCCTTCAGCGTGACAAACAATGAGCGAAAGCGTGCCCCTGCTGTATGTAGCTACATTCTGAGCGAACACATGTCCACGCTCTCTCACCGGGGCATGAACAATACTTCATATTATTGCACCGTGCACAAAAGCTCCTGCATCTGTGAGCAATCGCGGGTGCAAGGCAATCAGTCAGAACAAAGCAGACTCTGACTGCTCCCCTCAACAATGTGTCATCTATATTTTATCCACTTCTTGGTTTAATATCCACAACAGAAACATTACATCCACGTCTCCTTGTCGGGTGAGTAAGACACTGCTAGTGAGTGCATGGCTCGTTCATTCATCATGCACCATAATGGTATGGATCTTTGTGTTTTTTTATTTCCTTCCATCCTGCCTGTGTTTCACCAAGTTCACATGAGGGAATATGAAGCAAAAACTACTGCGTAGTATCAAGGGAAATGTAATGTAATGATAAGCAGAGAAGACATTTTGACAGCAAAGAATAACATAAAGGAATCACTGCACAGCGTCAAAGTGGACGATGGCTGTTCCTCTTGAGGTTCATCCTGGTCTGACTCGGCATAAGTAAACACAAGGCTTTTTTATTTCCTCTGCTAATCCTCTAGTTTCTCTCACTTCACCCTCTCCTCTCTCATTCCATGGCCCAAAATTGTTTCTCTTCCCCTCTGGACAGTGTTCATTAGTATGATAAATCTCCCGGGCCTTCCTAAATATTCCACTCAGTTTCTAATGAGGCACACACACCAAAACAAATCTTGGGGCAATGGTGTAAGGATCAAAATAGGGGAGATAATGCATGTTTCACCACAAAGCACGGCCCACAGATTTTGCACACAACACCATATCAGCTCACAGTCTGTAGATGAAACAAGAACAATGTCAAAACTGTAAAAAAAACAATGGTACTTTTTCTTTGCACACAAAGGAATTTGTTTCCTAATATGTAGTTAATGAGTTAATTATTGTTATGTTGAGGACCAAGTCCCCCAAACTACATAATTATTGCTGTGCTGAGTTGTACTCTTCCTCTCATTACATTCCCACTGACTGCCTTTTCCTGGTCGGCTGCAGTTAACATCTCCCCAGTGTGTCGCTTTAACAGATTAGCCGATTTCAGACCGGATGTCTTCACACAAATTCTCCCACGGCACCCTCATTGTTAAAGGCTCAAGCCGGGGAGTCATGTTTTGTCACTGTCATTACCAACTCCCTTTTGTGCTGTGCAATACCTGCTATGCCCCTGTTTTTAAAGTGGATCCAATTCTTCCAGGGTCGCATCAACTGGAGAATCATTGCAGGTCTGATACACAGATGACTAACCTGCCTATCTATCCTATATTTATCTGTCCATATGATTCACTGTTGCGAAAAAGTACTGAGAACAAACTTTCCAACCGTTAGATATGAGTAAACTTCAAGCAAGGTCTTCAAAAAGGACAGTTTTTATTTTTTGAAGGGCATCTGATCTCATTCGGGACGATATGGGAATTCTAAGTGACCGTGAGCATTGCCTGTTATCTTAGGATATCTTAGGTAAGTGTAGGTAATGCCTGTTGGTGTGTGTGAGTTTCCTCTTCAGTGCCTCCTACGGTCCGTGGAGAGGTGCTTCTTCAGGGTCACCTCCTAATAAATGACTGGGACAGAATATCTGTTTCTTCCCTCGCTTCCTCCCTCTTGCCATCCACCAATACAGGGACTGCGCAAGGAGGATGACCCTTAACTGCCACACGCGTTAACACAAAATCTTATCGGTACCACTCTGCCACGCGCATACGCACACACAGACACACACACTGTGCCGTTTCTCCTGACTTACCCGGAGCTGTCCAGGGACAGATTAACTGTGACACAGCATTGCCCTGCCACCTCTGACCTTCCAGAAAGTTCTAAGAGAGCAGACCCCTGGCTTACCACTGAAATCCAATTACCCAACCAAGTAGAGAGGCAAGAGAGGGGAGAAGGGGGGAGTGGCAGGGAGGAAAGAAATTAAGCAGAAAGTTTGCCATGCTGTGGCTCTCCATTAAACTTGCTCCATTGCAATCCCTCTTTTACTCCCATTGTTTGTGCTGCTTTGTCTCCTTTGCGGTCATCTACTTCCCCTACCACACCATTATGATATTTTGGTCAGACTGTATTTGTTTCATGATGCAGTTAAGGACAGGACACAAAGGAGAAAAAGATATGACGGCATGGCTGGGCGCAGCTTTATGTTATTAGATACAAGCCACTGAAAGTTTCAAGGTAATCTGAGATTGGTAATGGTTTGCACCAAATAAGAAGGTAGAAAAAAAAATGCCTGTTTAAGTTTGCATGAGGTTTAAAAACTTTCTATTAGCGTTGCATATTCATGAGTATCGTAATTGCTTCTGCAATCTAATAAATCAGTCCTCTGAAGGTTATACAAATCTTTTATTTATCTTATCTTTGCTCATCTGTGTCGATCAATGAATCAGAGTTCAGGCTTTTATCAAAGGTGTGCATATATTTTGATATTATATACTTTGATATAAGCATTGATGCCAGGGCCCACATATTCCTCCAGAAGCAAGATAATCAGCATTATCAGCAGTAAGATCAGTTTGCCTGGGACACAATATCACCTACAATCCTGTTATTGCCGAAGGGGGATCTACTTGTTCTACCTCCAAATTCATATGCAGCAGTTTAGCAGGTTAACAGATCCGGATATTGGAGTAGGTGTAAATGGATGGGCTTCAGGGTGTGCTCCACTGATATACCTGTGTCGGTGTGCATGTGGTTGTAAGTCTGATACCTCGGGCTAAAAGAGTCACAGATGAGAGGAAGACAAAAAGAGCAGAGAGAAGTGGTATTTTTACTCTTTTTTGACTCTTCCAGACAGTAAGGCACAGCTGACTGTTTGGAAGCCAAATATCTACCTTCCTACCTGTCAAACATTCTTTCAATGAAACCACATAGCAGTGATTAGGTAAACATGTAATACAAAGCTCTTTTTCCTTTCACGTATTAATGTAGTCCTCTAAAGATGAATGTCATTTCTTTCGTACTCTGAGTGTGGCATTGTGTTGGGTGAAACACACATTTTTCTTGTTCGTTCTGCTGCCTGCCTGTCAAGGCTGTTAGTGTCCATATGCAAGGGCGTGCACATAAGCAGACACTGGTCAGGGAACCTGGACAGGTTTTGTATCTTGAGGACATAATCTGACTTTAATTCCAATCACTTGCATGACTTAACACATTGTTGTGATTCCCTTCAGGACACACACACAAAGGCACACACATACACACACAGACACGCAAATACTTATAAACACGTCAAAGATCAATTAATCCCATTATGATTTTGACCGCCATTTTTCATTTTCTTTTGTAGGTAGATGCTTTTCTATTCGCTTTAACTTCATGCTCCCCCTTTCAATTCATTCTATTGTTACTTATTTCTTCTTTTTTCATAGTTTTTCTTTTCTTCTTTTCTTGTCCTCGGCTTTATGCCGATCCCTGTGAATATTGAAGCTTAAATGTGTCTTAACTGCCTTTGATGGCTAGCAGAGACGTGATGAACAGATAAAGTGGGAATTAAATCAGAGGACTTAAGGACAATGGACGATTAAGTAACAAAGGTCAGGCTAGGCACAAGTTGACAGACTTAGATTATGAATATCATTCATCCCAAGCATCATAGTTAAGCAAATAGATACGTTTTTAAGATAATTTATTTTGGCTTTTTCAGAGACAGTGCCAGGGATGAAAGGAGATCAAAAGCGAAAAAGAAGTGATCAACTTGATATTTGAGTTGTGGGTATAAACTAAACATTGACTGACTTTGTGGTAGAATACCACCTGACATTTCTCAAGATCAATAAAAAAAGATTTGTGAAAATATCAACATATGTCCTGCATATAAAATCATGAAAACAACCCCTCTCAAACAGCTGGCACCCAGAACTGTGTTTTTGTATTTTGAATAATGAGATTAAACTCTTATGATGATCTAGATGATACAGTAGAAGAGGAACAAAGCCAGTCCCATTAGCTGGTGTGTATAATTAGAGGCCTGGGAGAGACCATTTCCCCTCTTTCTCTGTGGAGGTTGAGTGATGAGATTGAGATGTGAGGTATGGGATTGCTTGTGACACCTCCTCGAAACAACACCTGCTACCTCGCTAACACGTTTAGCATAAAGTAATCAAACTTTTCTCATTATCTCAGCAATGCAAGCCAATTAGACATGATACATCAACAACTCTGCAATTATCTACAATTACAACTCATTAAGCTCTGATTTACTTATGTTTTAATTAGCTGGCGCCGCACTTTGCGTTGCCGAAAATGTCCTCGCCGTAGTGTTGGTGGTTGTTGTCGCCGCTAATGCAGCTGATGTTGTTTGCTGGATTGTTGCACTTGGCTGAGCATGGTATACTCAAGAGGCCATCAATCTCCTCTTCATTGCCTCACTGTTGACTCTCAAACCTCCAATCCACTCACTCAGACACTAGCCTGACTTTTGAATGGCTGGACAAGTCGAGTATGTGTTGGTAAGCTTTTATTGATGATGCTTTGTCTAGAGTTCAGTCTAGATATTGAATTGTATAGAAAGTGGTGCACACAACAGAGGTGACTGATAAATGTGTGTCGGAGGAACCCTATTTTTTGTCATGTGTATCCCACTCAGATTCACTGACATTTGTTTCTGGAAATGTAAAATATTATTTTAATGTATGTGGTGTGTCTAATGCTGTAAATAGAGCATAGCATATCCCTACATCAGTGGTCAATGTGTCTTCGAAGCCAACCCATTATGTGGTGGCTTTCACTTTTCTGGGCCTTTAGCATCTTTACATGAATAAGGAAGTGACAGAAAGGGTTGAAGTCAAATAGGAAGGGAGAGGGATGAATTTAGAAAAGCTCTGTAATTGTTGCCGGGAAGGAATAGAGTGGAGAAAGAGGCGAGAAAAGAGAATGGGATTGACACCACAGATTACCCATTCGCTGTTACCCCAACTTGGTCTGTGAACTAATAATTTAGTTATTTCACTTTAAGGTCCTTTCATTTCTTCCCGGCAACATTTTGGCCATTTTTAGTATCAATTGTCTATCGCCTTCATGACAGAAACAAACCAAACCAATTTCCCCCCTCTTGTTTTTGAAAAGGCAATCAGCAAAGTGTCCTTGGTTTGATTAGATTCCAAGCTGCTGTCTTCTTTCCCTACATTTAGACACTTTCTTTCTTCTGTTGTCTTTTTTTTCTTTCTTAAAGGAAATTGCAATGAGGCTTCTTCTTAAACTCTGTGGAGATTACATGGAGTTGAGAGTCCTCCATAAATGCTTGACCCACATAGTCTCTTTCTTTAATCACACATGCCTGTCTTTATTCCACTTATGTCCTTCCATTTTGTGTCTATTGTAGAAATCAAATAACTTTCAGGTGAGCATCTCTGCTAATGTGGCCATTTGTATCCTGGCATCACGCTGTGTGCGACTACCACATGGCCATGACTTTTGCATAAATAGTGCTCCTCCTTTCAACCAGAAAAACCCCTTTTTCGCTACCATTCCTCCAATATTTCCTGTAATTTTGTCTGTGCTCATTTTTCATTTCTTTAAAGTCACCTCGACCGGGATTAATAATTCAGTTCTAATCACCTTTCAGACTATCCAGTACAAACACCCAGTACGGAGAGAAAATGGTTATAGAGTTACTTCAGCCGAGTACACATTTTTTTCAAAATAGCTTTCTAATTGCAGTCTTCATTAAACAACATACTCTTTCAGTATAGCACATGTTTGATTAATGCGTCTATGTCTAAGAATACAAATTTTGACGACTTCAGGCATTTGATGCAATTCAATCCAGAAAAATAGGATTTTTTCTTTTTACTTTTCTTATAAAATGTTATATTACTGTATTGAGGGATAATTTTGTTTTGCATTTACAGATAACAAGCATACAGGTTATTGTGGAACACATGGGTTTACAATCTGTTGTAAGTCAGAGAAATGGTCTGACGAATCTCTGCAGGACCTCTGGCTCATATGTCACGATCTCAGTGATGATGTAACATGATCATATTGTCCATACACATGCACACACAAAGTGAAGCCCCTGTCTCTAGGAAACCTCTTGGCAGGAAAAAACAGCCATTATAAGTTATTTATTAACTTTCACATCTGGTGGTCACAGTGTTTCCCATGTGTAATGAGCTCTGCTGTATAAGCTCTACACAGTAATATGTGCCTGTATTCCAATAAATAACATAGTAACTGTTGGGACTTCACCATGTAGGGGGAATGAAGAGAGAGAGGCTTACAAGGCTATACATATTGGCCCACGCCATCACACTGTGCCGTTCCACTGCGACTCGCGTTGCTAAAGGAGGTACAAATTTTATCGCCGAAAAAAACCCCAAGGTAACAGTCCAAACCTCGCTGGACGAGCAACAGACCGTTTTTGTGTTCACACACTTGGATCCTGAAAGAGTGACGGATAACCTCTGTGACCCGAGCTCTCTTAAATCACCTGCAGAAGGAAGATTCAACGGAATTCCTGAAATCTTCAAAGAAACATAAGGATAACCTCTGAGCCTCCATTGTGTGTCTCATTCGCTCTCTAAATAATAGCAGCCACGCCGCCATTGTGTAGCCTTGCATGACGTAACCATTCACATGACTACGTCCGCCCATCTTGCTCTCTCTCTCTCTCTCTTTTTCTCCCCCTCATACACATACACACACACTCCTCTCACCACGTGATTGCTTGTTGCTTTTCGGTAGTATAATATTTTTTGTTTATTTATGGTATTATACATTTGCATCAGTATTGTTAAGGTAAATAACCTCTCTTATAGTTTTAAAGAGCAGTTGTGTTGTAGTAATAGCTGGTTGTTATAGTTAGTGCTCAGATTCAACTGAACAGATTCACTGATCACTCTATAATTTTGATTTACAATTGTATTAATATCAATGATTATTTATTTTATATTTGCTAATAACCAAACCCAAGCCTGGCAGATCCCAACAGTAACTAACACTACTGATGATATTTACTGTTTAAACTGAGAGGTTGCGTAGAATGATAGTAACCCAAATTATAAACACGGTTTCACAAAAGGGTCCTTGTGATTTGACCAAATAATGCAAACAAGTCCTCAAAATCAAACAATAAGTAGCTTGTTTGTGCATCCCCTCAAGAATTCAACACAAACGTAGTTAGTTTTCACACCAAAATTGCAATGCACCATTGAACTGTGGCCCGAATACACATCTTCTTCAATCGTTGTAACCAACAAACTAACAGGTGGGTAAAAACCTTTGAGCCATTTGTATGAATGAATTTCCTCATATTGGAATGTTCACCAACGTATGATCTACTGATGATAATTATAATGACCTTTTTATTTAAGGCTTTTGCACACTCTTTGTGTTATCTTATGCATACATGTGTGTATGTGTGCATGAGTTTATGTATGTGTGTGTGTGTGTGTGTGTGTGTGTGTGTGTGCGTGTGTATGTGTGTGAGAGAGTGAAGGAGATCTCTGTGCATCTCAAGGTTAATCACATTAACTGTCATGTGATCAGATCATATTGCAGAGAATCATTAAGCAAAATTATGAAGAGAGTCTGATTAAAGAGTGTGTGTGTGTGTGTGTGTGTGTGTGTGTGTGTGTGTGTGTATGTGTGTGTGTTTGTGTTTTACTGGTCTTGTGGGGACATGTATCTGTTAACGCTTGTCACATTGTGGGGACTCACCTTTTTTATGGGTACAAAATGGGAACAAAATGCACCTCCCCATAACCTGTAAATCACTACACCTTAGGGTGAAGACTTTGTTTAACTTTAGGGTAAGGTTGGATATGGGTAAGTAGGTAAGGATAAGGTAATGATATTATTGTAAGTCAATGTTATGTCCCCAAAAGTCATGCAAACACAGACTGTGTGTGTGTGAGAAACATGAACTGCTTAATTACCACATTCTCATTATTGAAGTATTGTCCTACTCTTATCTACCTCACCTTGGTCCTTTTTTTTCTTTCCTTCTTCCCCTCCTTCTGACTCACACTTCTAACCTTTCCTCCTACAAATGAGACCAGGCAGTTAAAATGATGAGAGGGACAGAGAGAAAGGGATGAACCAAGGGTAAATGTAAACTACAAAGCTAGAGTTGACAGGCAGACACACAACAATTTCCATTGAAGGAGACAAACACATTGAGAATAAAAAGTAGCCTGCCATAGGTAATGAGACAAGGCAGAAAGTTGGAGGAAGAGTTGATGATCTAAATTAATTGTCAGAAGTACCCCTGTGGATATTCTAAAATTGCAAAAAATAAGATTATTCTCAATTCATTCTCACAAAGGCAGAACAAATGTCAAACATCTCATCTGTGTGCTCGGTGGGGGAGTGGGGAACAGCACGATGGAAAAATGACTTCTTATTAGGAATTAATATAACAGAGGAGTGCTGAGGATAGCAGCGAGTGACCCTGGAAACTCCTGGTTTAAATAATTAGTCAAACACTCTACTCACACTAGAGGGGTGTGTGCTTTATATATTCACTTTGTGTGAGCTCCTGAGTGAGTGAGTGTAGTAGTTTCACTTGAACAGTTTGCCTATCTGTACGTGGTTGAGGTAGAAAGAGGTTGAGCGCGTGCGAGTCGAGTCAATAGGGTGTACGTTCAGTATATGTGCAACCCAGATTTATCCATGTGCTTAAAGCACATGTGCCCAATCTGTTTTCATTTTGTTTGTGTATGTGTCTTTGGGTGTGCAACTAACAAAAATTAGAAATTGGCTGCAGAATATGCTGTATGGATTAATTAGGCATGGAGGCGCTAGCATCCTAAAGTGAATAATCTGTAGGGAGGATGAATGGAGGAGACAAACAGGCCTGACGAGTGAGTCCAGCCAATGATCCACATTAGAGAGAGCGAAGACGAAGCTTCTTTGGACCTGTGTTTGATAGATATAATTCCTGCTGATGTACTCTACAGAAAATGAATCAATTCAACAAATCAGCATTATGAAGTCGAACTTCCTTTGCCATTTTATTTGTGTGTGTGGGGGGGGTCAGTTAGTGGAACACTCCCTGTGTCTGTTTGTGTTTAAAAGTTCATTATTTTCAGCTGGGAAACTTTTGTTCCAGGGTCGAACTCTTTATGTATTTGTACTTTTCCTCCTCTTTCTTCTTCAGATGCAGTGTTTGCACCATAAAAGCAAGGGTCTCACTGGTTTGTAAGTACCGCAAGGTGCTTCACTTTCAGGAAGGAGGTGCCCTGTATGTGAGGAAATGAATGTGGACATGTTTTGTTCTTTAATGGTCGTACTGTATATATGGCCTATGTTTACAACTCTTGAGACGAAACAGAATCCCTAACAGCGGAGCAGCATTAGTGCTGTGACTAATGATAAATGTCCTGTCAGGGTGAATTAGAGCCATAGACAGCACTACATACACATTTGCCTGGAAGACTGCCCAGTGTGAGAGTAAAAGAGAGAGAGAGGGGGGTGGAAAGAAGAGTAGAAAAGGAGAGAATAAGGGGAGACGATGATGGAAAAAGAGATGGTAAAAAATATTATATATTATGGGAGATTTGGGTGAATACAAAAAGGTAAGGTAAGACAACACAACAAGGGATGTTGAGAGATGACTGCCCAGAGAAATAAGTGGGTTTTTCAGTAATTCAGTGGTTGTAGTAGATTAAACAACATAAAACAAAAATCAATGTAAATCCAAACAAATAAAATACAATTACTCAGCGAGCAAAAGTTACAGATCATTAAGACAGAACAGAGCCTCAGCCAATTATCTCTACATTACTGTGACTAAACTAAACTGGAATCATCTCATCTGAAAACACAAAATAATTAATCATCCTGAAATTAGAGACACATGGAGACGTAGACAGACATGGTAGTCATCAGCGCTTTCTGAACCACATTAATAAGATTAACGTTTAAATATTTACCACTCAAAATGTGCAGTTACATGAAAATAGACTTAAAAAGTTTAAAGGAATAAACATAAGTTTTCATTGTTACCCAATTTCAAAAACACTGAACTGTAGTTGTATGTTTTTTTGTTGGTTTACAACTAATGATACCACGCTATAAACGATTCATATATAGTTATGTGGAGCTTATGAATGCTAAATAGTAGGATGACAGTTTTACATCAGATTCTCAGAAATGTACTTTAGTACGTCTCCATGAGAAATTCTAAAATTCTAAAATGTCTGTCTTTCCCCAATTAATACAGCTACTACTACTTTTAATGACTAATTGCCTCAATTATCACAATCATTTTAGTTTGAATGGATGGTTTAAAGATGGAAAGAAATATAAAGCAGGAATAGAAGTATGAACAAATAAGCAAAATGAAAAAGAAACAAAGAGAGAAGAGGGGGAAAAAAACACGAGCAGTGGTCGTTTCTTTTTTAATCCCCTCGCCACCTTAACTGCCTCTCAAAGCCTTTTCCATGGCAACCAGTGGACAAGATTTCCAGTTTGTAAAACATGTATTACAAACTCTAATTTGATTTCCAGTTTGTACAAGATTAGTTTCAAACTGACCAATTTATCACCCAATCTTTGACTGCACGTCTGTTTCCACAGATCAATGCACAAGGATACACACACGGTATATGACACATACAAAACTTTTAATTAGTTATATATTTGTGTGGGTATATAAGTCACTGTGTGTGTGTGTGTGTGCATGGGTAAAAGTTTACCACTAAGAATCACTCATACAAACCTGGTAGCTGTAAGGAAACTGCTGCATTACAAAGGCTCTTCCTTTACGTTTTTATGGCTCTGTGTTGTAACAAAACACCAGAACAGATATACTGTATGACAGAAACCAGGCCCTGAGACAGCCTTTCAGCAATAGGATATAAAAGACACAAAACCAACCTGTTCCCAGGGTGTGTGTGTGTGTGTGTGTGTGTTTACTTTCACATCTAAGGTTTGGGTTAAAATTAGGTTTGGCTAAGAGTAATGGCAGATTAGGTTGTGATGGTTGAAGTTATAGTTAGGGGCTAGAGAATGCATTATTAAGTATTGAAGTACACGGTTTTGAAGATTTTGATTCATCATTTGAATGTTTCTCTGGTTGTGCCTCTCAGGCTCTGAGGTTTACCTTTGTGATGACTTTACTTCATTTAAGCCCATTAGCCTAATGATATTGCAGCTAATAGCACTCTTTGTCTCCTCTTTGTGAAACATCAACACTGAGTCATTACCCTTTTTAGTTTTACTCTTTGAAACAGTTTTTGGACTGACACTAAATGTGTCACTTTGGAGAATAATATACTATCTTACTTTAATAGCATGTAGAAATTGAAATAGCCGGGGCCGGTATTTTTACTATTCAAGCATATTATTCATTGACTGCGTTGAAAGCTGCATGATCATAATCATATTATAATATATTGGCTGTCCTAAAAGTCGCTAGAAGTCGCTAAATGACGTCATCGCCTAATGTAGGAGAGAGGCGGGAACAGCGACGGCTTTGCGCGATTCATTTGCAGTCTGGACACGGAGAGTGTGGATCTCCTCTTTCTGCAGCTGGGACTGCTGCGCGAGGGGCTTTCACGTGAGAGTCAAAACACCAGAAATGTCTCCAACAACACCAGAAAAAGTAGCTAGATTTGTCGCTAGTAGCTTTTGACAAAAAAAGTCACCATGAGGGTTTGGAAAGTCGCCAGATTTAGCGAGAAAGTCGCCAAGTTGGCAACACTGGTTGCATAATGTGCAATAACACTTTTAAATGTTACGGTAGCCATGCTACTTTCTGTACACTGACAACACATTCTCACATCAATGCTTCAAATAACTACACATTTCTAAATAAACTTTCATCTTCACAGGAAGGTAGGTTTAGGCAGCAAAACCACTTATTTAGGTTTAGGAAAAGAGCGTGGTTGACGATAACTTGACTACATACATGACTTCTGTGATGAACGACTGACGTCACTAAATGTCAACGTTTACTTTAGGTATAAGTTTTGCACTAGAAACGAGCAGCTGTCTCCAGGACAAAATGTATTAATTTAGTTTTAAATAACTTGCCAGCCTGTTGCCATGTAGCATGTCATGATCCCAGAGTTGTGGAGCTCTTCAAAATGCCAGTGTGAATATAACATGAAACAGGAAGCAGCAGGATGACGGTAGAACTGAACATTTCCTTTTTTTTTTTTTGCAATTTGAAGAAATATTTGACAGAAACAGCATCAGCTCATGTGTATGCTGTATACACACAGAAATGCATGAATACATTCAGGGGGGACCTAATGCACTTCTTCAGCACTTCTTTCAAAAACTTAAAAAGCCTTTTTCATAAGCTCTGTTTGGCATTGACAAGCCTCCTGGATTTAGGGATCAAAACGGGGTAGATAGCTACAATGTTTACCATGTGTGTGTGTGTGTGTGTGTGTGTGTGTGTGTGTGTGCATTTGTGTCTGATGAGCTCAGCAGTTGTTGATTCAGCTAAATGTTTGATCTGAAGAACTCTCTCTGTAGACTCAATCATTAATGAGGCACACACTCACACACACACACACACACACACACACACACACTGGCCCACGTGATGTAAAGTTGCGGATGTGGAATCAGATTCCAAATTACACCCTGCTTCCCTGCCATCATACAGTAGAAACGGTAACACCATATTTTATAGCATAACTGACGTGATGCCTTTGTGCTGTAGTGTACGCGCACGCACACATACACTCTCACTCACATGAAAGCCTGTAAGTGTAAAAAATAAAAGGTCAGGGCTATCAGAGTTCAACAGACAGCCCTCTTGTTTTTAACAGGACATTGTTAGCCTCTTGCCACTTGACTCACCTCACAGCAAGTGCTTCACTGTAAGCGGTCCACTGCTGCTCACTTTCTATAGCCGAGTAAGCAGGATACAAAACAGCAGAAAATGTAGTAAAAGGAAGTTAAAGTTGACCTTGATACAAAGTAATTTATGACATATTAATCATATCTTGTAAGTAGTGCATGCACACCACGATCCGGCCAATATGTCATGACAAACATTTAACCTTTTAACCTTTGGTTAACCTTTCAGGGTTAATAATTTGTAACAAAAACTGTATGTCTTTTTACCCTCAACAAAATAGTTAATATCCTTTATATCTGATACAATCTAAGATCTGTAACGTATTTTTGATCCCACAAGTAAAATCTGTTGTTTTTTTGAAAATTATTTTTATTTATTTCTTTTCACATTCAAACATTGATATCAGTGAGAGAGGCAATAAGAGCATTCAACAAACTGGGGTTTTCTTGTGAAACAGAGGTAAACAATTGTATATCATCTGCATAACAGTGGCATTTTGCACTACGCTGACTAATAATGTTCCCAGAGGGAGCAGTTATGAAGAAAAATGAATATGGCCCAGAATGCTTCATTAAGGGACACCATAATCAGGGGAGGGCTGTGTAGTCATCACAAGCAATAATCCAATGAATTGCTAGTTATTTATCAACTCACTTTTTCACACTTTCTGGACACAGACACATGCAAAACCTCACTGACACACATGTATGGACTGCCACAGTTTCCCTGTCACTACTGCGGCATTAGTGGGCACATTGATGTGTTTTTCCAAATATCTTGTAGATGTTAAAATGATAATACAAATCTGCACAAGATTATTACAAAAGCATCAGTCACAGAGAAAATGCAGCTAATTGTCAGAAACCAATTTTCCAAGTTTCACACAGTTGTGCTAGCGATGAGTGGGATCAATTACATTTTCAATTGAATTAGTTTGAAACATCAATACATTGGATAGTAATGTATTCATCTGCATGACATTGTTCATTTGATTAAAGCCCTATTTCTAACAATGGTTTAAAATGGCTTTAGAAAGTAGAGAGAACAATTTGTGTAATAATTAAAAAAAAAAGATAGAAACAACTGAAGCTATTAGAAGTGTACAATAAAGTGTGTCAGCTTGAAGTACTGTCTAATTGAAGACTTTCATTCCACTCAAAATTAATTAGTTAATTAATGAAGTGTGACACCTGTTCTAACAATGTAATTGCCAAAAATAAAAGTCACCCATTCATAATTCATAACTATTGAATAGCATGTGTTAAGCTCTGTGAAGCTTTTTTCTTCTTTGGAGAAAGTTCTGAGGAGATGCCCTCATCAGTGTTTAAATTGTTGGACATCACTGTACTTTAGATTTATATATTATATATTTGCATAAAAAAAATTGTTATTCAGCTTACTCATAATGTAACAGCGAGTTTGTCCACACTGGGCAGGCGGAGGGGAGGTGGATGGGTCAAACGAACAGGACAAAACTAAAAGCATCTGCATTCTGTCACTAGTCATGTGAGTTGTTAGTGTCATTAGTCACGTAATTCAAGTGAGTCACTAGTAACATGACTCGTAGGTAACTGGGCAGTCACGCAAGTTGTTAGTCATCAACTAAAAATGGTTTTGTTGCCTAAACCTAACTTTCTACCTAACTAACTGACATGCCGCCTCTGACACATCCGAAACTGATGCTAGAGGTGATACCTAGATCGTCATATTTTGAAGCTTTGGGCCACTGTCCAATTGTCGGTATTGAAAGAGTTGGAATTTAGATTGTGTTGCCAACTCATTTGAACTGTTTGCCTGTATGCTTCTGTGGATCTGCATTTAAATGCATATTCAAATTTAGCGACAAAAAGAAAGCATGCAAACTCTAACCATAAGGAACTCAGCCAGCTGGATTGGGTTCAATCACGATTGCCATGATGCAATCCATCACGCCATCCAGATTAAAATATAAATCTACTAGCTATGCATGAATAGTGCAATGAGTTTCTGCTTGAGTTATGCTAACTTCTCCCACTTTTCTGCCTTAAATACCTCTACATAGACTTTTTTTGCAGCAGCAGTATGTCCTCTGATATGAATAGCAGCTCATAACGTTCTGTCAAAGTCATCTCTCTCCACATACTCCTGTTCACATTCACTTTTTCTACAATATCAAATAACTAATGGCATTACATAAGGACAGTGGAAAGCGAACACTTAATTTTAGAGATAGGACATACTCCACTCAAAGATTATTCATTATTTCTCGTGTGCAATTCAGCTTTTAGTCTGCCAGAAAAAAATACTTTCCCCATGAAAAGAATCTTGGGTCGGAGAATGCATGAGGAAATGAGACACAAATCGGCACAATATTTTTTTTTGTGCCAGAGGTTTCTCCAATGCACAATGCAGCAATTATTGCTCTGATGGCGCTCAAGGGCAAAGTAATTGTTATTGTCATCTGTTTTGTGTGATATTTATGTAGGTTTCATCTTCTTTTTTTTCGACTAACTTCATTCTGCTCAACTTTTGTCACCTCCAATGTGTATCTCTCTTTCTGGGTCTACGCAACAATACAATGATACCGTCACATCTTAATCTCAAAGTTGTTCTTTTCTTTCCGTGTCCGGTGCTTCTCTGGCTTAAATCTAACTACAAAGCAAGAAATCTCTGTCTGTGTGTTCTTCGCATTTCTCGAGAACCTCCCATAGTTTTTCGCAAGCAAAATATCTCTGTTAATTGAATCCATTTTTACTTTATAACCACAGTGGTTATGTCAAAGCAAAGGAAATTACCCTTATTCGTTTCTTCTTTGGAAACCGACCCAGCTGCAGCCCCTATAGCTAACAGGTACCTGTGTGCTGTTACCGATGACCCCTGGGCCAACCAAGCCCAAAACACCTCCTTCTTCAGCTTGACGAGCTCCTTCACCGCTGGTGTCCACCAGCAGTTTGTTAGGCTTAGACCTCAACTACAAGCAGACGTTTCAACAATGGAGGCTTTGAACATGGCCCATTCCATGTCACCAGCCTCCCCCGGGTTGCACGAAATATTCTTCCGGAAGTCGAAGTTGAAGACCTGACGGACAGGAGCTTCAGCCAGATGTTCGCAGCTCACCCTCACCACACGTTTGTGTTTACCAGGCCTGTCCGGGAGCCTCCCCGCCATCTGCTCCAACTCACGACCATGTTGTGATCAGTTGACAGCTCTGCTCCGCTCTTCACCGGAGTGTCCAAGATACTGTATATGGCCGGAGATCTGATAATACGATCACAAAGTCGATCATCTCTCTTTGGGCTGGACTCAGTTTTCCGGTACCAAGTACACTCATGAACCACCCTATGCCCAAACATTGTGCTCGTTATGGCCAATCCATGACTGGCATAGAAGTCCAACGTGAGCGTTGAAGTTCCCCAGCAGAACTATGGAGTCCCAAGATAGAGGCCCTTTCAGAACACTACCCAAAGACTCCAAAAAGGCTGGGTGCTCCGAGCTGCAGTTTGGAGCATAAGCACAGACAACAGTCAGAGACTTCCTCTCAATGATTTGCAGTTGCATAGACCCTCCCGTTTTGGTTAAGCCTGTTTTGAACGCTCATTGCACCAGTTTATACAGATTGCCACAGACATGTTCTGATATGACATGAGTCAGGATCAGATTGTATATAATATTCACAATATTTCAATTTCTGGTTTGACAATAAATTTGGCAAACCTTAACAGTATATACGTATACATACATTTGCGTGTGTGAGACCAGGTCTGTTTTGTAATACATTGAGACATTGAATGAAATGTGGTCCAGTTAAGCCTGACAGAGTTCAACCTGTGGGGCTGAGAACAAGCATTCAACTAAATTTAAATTGCAAAAGCTTATTTCCCCTGATTATTTGTATGCAACTGTGGTCAGCTGACCCAGTGGTTGGAAAGATCCTCCTCTAACTCATGTGACTGATTGGTAGCTTTTCTGTCCTGTTGTGCCATAAAGCCTCCACCATGAACAGTGTTCTGAATAACTGCTAACCGTGGGGGCACTGGAGGAGAGCTAAGCAAAAAGGCAGGGATCCATTAAGTATATATTACACATACTCATTATTTTGAACATTAGGGAGGCATCATGATTAAAATATCATTGCTATCTCCATGCTTTCCATGTGTATCCTCATCTGTATCATCATCAGCATAATCAGCTGATGTCATCATTACCACTCTTGCCAACTCTGTCACTATGGTAACTACTAGTTGCCAGGGATGCAGGTTATCTGATATCATGACTTGTTTTCTCGACCTTACCACACATCGTTATGGTCCAATAAACAACGTAACAATAGCAATATTTACCATTCGTAGCAAATGTGCTGTGATTTCCTACATATATAGTAGCTGTAAGTCAATAAAACAAAAATCATGATGAATCATGTAATGATGATCTACACACTTAAATGACAATGAAGTGTCAATGTGACAAGGATAAATTACATTACAGTCATTTAGCAGACGCTTTAATCCAAAGCAATTTACAATAAGTGTATTCATCATAGGTATTCAAGAGAACTAGTCACCAGAAGTCATAAGTGCATCTCCTTGTTTAAACAAGCATCTAAGAGCATACACCAGAGCAAAAGTACAGTGCAGAAACAAACTAATACGAATACAATAAGTGCTAAGTGGAAAGGCTCAGGGTAGTACTTCTAAATGTTATTACATGTCATTGTTATTTTCCATCATCGGTGATATGTAAGATAGGTTAGTGGCAAATGTAGAACTCTTCAGGCAGAAACCAAAGACGAAACAGCTTTTTGAGCTGTCAGGGTTGGAGGCAATGCAGTAAGGACCGTGACAAACTCCTAACAGGAGTTTCGACAGCAGAGCAATCAATATGACTGGTTAAAACAGAGAGAAGTTATGACAGATAGTATGTGTTTGTGTGTATGTGCTTGCACACTGTGAGACACAAGTGGACTCTGTAGGCCTATGTATCGTAGTTACTGACTGAGTTCACTGCAAGAGCAACAAGAAACTGATTAGAGGAATCGTTGTTTTGACACTTATAAACACCCTCATCACACACTCACAATCGCACACACTCCTGCATATTCACACAAACGCGAAACCCAGAATATACACGGATAAAATAACATAAAACACTTCAGTTTAACATGCCTCATGCATTCCTCACAGTCAAGTTCACGTCAAATGAGTTCCTTCCTGTGGAGTATATGTACATCCTACACACACAAACACACACAAATGAGTGCACAAACACACAATCAACAGTTGAGTTCATCACACACTCACACGCAACCAGAGGCCAGAGTTCCTCACCTCGTCACAGCCTGCTAGAGCAGCACATCGATCAATGTCCCCCATAAAGACAATGAGGATGGGAAGAGGAGAAGCTGAGAGCAAGAAAACAAGGGGAGGACAGGAGAGGTTTACAAACTGCTATAGAAACGTACTGTATGTTTGACCGCCTGTGTGATCAGAGGGCAATTTTATGCAGACATTGAATTTCAATACAACCTCTGGCTGTCCTGGAATTTTACTTCATGCCAAAGAATAATGAAAGAACAAACCAGGGGAGACGACACATAATTGTTTTGAACAAGGTATTTCTCGCCATAAAATGAAGTACTGATTCCTTTTGTGATTTTGTAATGTATACTGTAGCACTGACCTACTGTACATTTCACAATAATTCTCTGCCTTTAGGTCATAGTGGCATGATGAGTATGTAATCAAAAATACACAGTGGGGGTGAATGGCTGAATGTAGTTAGGGTGTAAGGCACAGAAACTACATTTTGGAGAGACCACATTAAGTGCAAAAAAGGAAGAAAGATGATAGTAGAGAAAAACATTAAATGTTATCAGGAAAAAGGTTAGAGAGGAAAACAGCAAGAGCAGAAGAAAAAGGAGAAAGTTGAGTGAAAATAGCTGAGAAAAAAAAACAGTTGGTTTCGATAGAATTTATGTCTAGAAGTGGAGTATTTAAGCTCAGGGCAAAAAGGGAAATGAACACAGTGAGCAGGTGAGAAACATAGCCCTTTATTAAAGAGTATGTGTTCCCAAACCTAAAGTTTGGGGACAACTGAGCTGCCACCTGAGTAAATGGTGTTAAAACACTTCCTTGCCCTACAGATGGTTGCTAGTTTCCAGACACAGAGTGTACTGAAAGGCCTATTTGTTAAAGTTTTTGACACAGAAATTGGACTTTGAAGTGCTCTGCAGGTATTGGGAAAAGTCTCACACCGGTGAGACTTTGAGAAGAAGGGATGGTTAAAAAGGAGAGTGAGAGGAAGAAGGAGTGGGATGAGGAAAAGAAACCAAGTGGGTTGACAGGGTTCATTTGCCAATAGTTGGAGATAGGTACGCAGGCACATAAGGAATAGGTGAATGAATCAAACAGTGAAGCAGAACAGATTGGCCGTAAGTGCAGAAGAGTAAACTCGATGAAGAAAAGTCAAGTTGGGTGCTTTATAGGAGGATAACTTATTATGATAGAAAACAAAATGCAAATGTGAGAAACAGCAGTTGAAAATACTGCAACATGGCGAGGGAAAGAGGAGCTGAGCAGAGGAGAGAAGAAGAACATCTCCCTGCAGTCAAAAACAAATGTGTTGTCAAATTAGATTATGATTATCACACTCATTAAACTGTCATTACTATCATCACAAACACAGATGCCACTTTATTTGTTTCACTCATGTTCCCTTTCTACTACATTGTGTCCTGATCATGTTATTTCTGTAAAGAACACAATCAGATGACCTCCTGGAAGCTAAAGCACTTGAAGCTTTGAAACTATTAATGCTATTTGTAGACTTATCAGCAATAGACATTACAATGACTTGTGACAAAAAAAAAAAAAGCAGGCGAGAAAACAGGGCACACTGAGTAAAAGTTCAGTGAAGTGAAGACGAATCAGGACGGATTTGTTTGAACTCCAGGCAATGTAGGAGGTCTGACCAATGTGAAGGAAATACACAAGACCACAGAGGAACCAAATGTCATCAACACCAAACAAGCTGAACCTGCAATTCGGATGGTACAGGCCAGAATTTTTCAGAAAAACTGGATGCTGTTCAGGGGAAGACTTACAGGAGCTCAGGGCAACAAAAAAAAGTCAGGGGAAGCAGCTCTTGGCCAGAGAGTGTTCCCAAGCTTTGAACTGAGAGTCACAAGCTTGAGTGAAGACCTGAAACTAAGCAGACAGCTGAGAGAAATACACTCGGGTGGAAAACTCAGAGACACAGTCTTGGTTAGAGGCTCAGGAGAGAGACAAGGAGGGCAGGGTCAGGAGAAACACCAAACACAGAGTCACTAGATCCAGGCACAGTAAAATCCAACACAGGGGAATCATGTACAGCAACCATGGGGAATCGAACTGCTCGAGAAAGCAAAGCTCAAAATAGCAGAAAGAACATAGCACTAGCTGACTGAGAAGAACCCAGGAACATTTACTTAAAATGTAACCAATACTGTCTATATATATTCCGTGCTCCTCTGCATCTGACACCAAAGCACAGTTGCACTGTTTAGCATCTGTGCAACACACCAGGCTCGCAGCTAACTCCGATGTTTAAACACGCCTGTGTCCTTTTTACAAACTCAGAGCAACTGACGTAGTATAACATGCAACAAACACAGGACTTTCATCCTGGAGACTGATGTTCATGTCACATTTGAAAACACGCTCTATTCCTACACCTGACAAAGTGTTTCTGTCACTTAAACCTTACTTCGTGCGAAGACGGAAGTTCATTTTAAAAAGACACTATGTATGTAACAAGCATATATTGATACGCTGTCCCCGACACGTCCAAAACTGACGTTAAAGTGGGTACTCAGAGCCCCATGGTTTGAAGCTTGGGACCAGCTGCGGTATTTGAGCCATTGGGGTGAGAATGTGTAGATAAGACTTGATTTGAGCAGACCTGTAAGGCAATAATATTCAACACCTTCCTAGATTTGCACGGTATTCTAGAAGTTGTCCATCTATCACGTATGTTTAGTGAACTGGGATGAGATCATGCAGAGGAAAACAATCAAGGACTCCATTTGTCAGAATGAGCCTCTTATACGCCACTTTCTCTCCACTTCCACTTACTGTCCTCGAAACCAGAGCAAACATACTAAGTGATCATGACAGCACTTAAGCCCAGCAGGAATGTGCTTTCTCGCTCCAATGCTTTGGCCATATTGTAGATGAGGAGTTCGAGTGACTTCAAATTTTTCAGAAGGAGTCGAGGAGGAGCGGCAGTGTAAAATGATCCTTCTCTCCCCAACGGCAGTGGAGGATTAGTTCCTACCCCCCGTCTGAGTAATGGGCCTGGGTTTAGCTCACCCCTGCTATTCTAAATCAATTATACTACCTGCTAAATCAGGCTCTTACACAACAACACCCAGGTTACTTTGTCTATCTCGCAGTCTTTCTCGCTTTATTCCTCCCCCTACCTTGTGTCAGTTTCTCCAGCATTTTGCATCTCCCCTTCCTTCTCTTCTGCCCCCCTCACTTGCTGTGAAATAAAAAGCTGAGGTGTAGAGGTGTGGTGCTAGTGCCATCTTTTGACTAAACAGAGTTTGTGATGGTGCCAGAGTGAGACAAGAGCGTTCTCCACATCTTTAGAGAACAAATAAGAGGGTCATCATTCAAGAGGCTTCCGGGAACTATAATGTTCTTCTTCTTCTTCTTGGATTGACTAATCTCAAGAGAAACTGTTTATTAACCAAACCTTTCACACTCTGTTTTACCTTTTGCTCTTCAGAAGACTGGAAGGATTAAATGGCTCAAGAGGATGGGTGTCCATCCTCTTCTTCTGTGCTTCTTCTCTCTTGCTCACTCTCTCTCTCTCTCTTTGCCTCTCATTCTCTTTTCTCCTCCTTTCTCTTTTTTTCCTCATTCCTGTTGGGTTCTCTGACGTAAAACTGGTGTTGTTGTGACATTGAATTTCTCCTCAGAAGATTCAGTGGTCTGCTCAGCTGCACTTCAAGGGAGACAAAATGTGTTACAAAACATTTCCCCTCACATAAAATGTCATTGTTATTCAACCTTGATGCAAGAAAAGAAGAATTTTCCTCAAACTTTTAACTTCAAGCATGCACACATAAACACATGCACACACATACACCTCTCGTCTCAACACAGGAGGTGGTGATAGTAACCGTAACAGTGCATTCAAAATGTCTGCATAAATTCTACATTCATATTATGCCCACTAGTGCGGGTAATTGAGATTGTCTTGCGACGTATGAGGAGGAATACAACCGCTGTTGTCCCTGTTTAGCTCAGTGATCTAGATTCAGAGAAAATGCTGCGATTACACGCATTTGCTTTAATGAATGCTCACAAACACAAACAAACATACTTAAACAAACACACATTTGCTAATTCAAACTTTGTTTGCTAGATTTCTATCCATTTCCATCCATTTATAGTCACACTCAAAAGATAAAACAGAATATTAAAACTGAACTTGTGTAATTTTTAGGACCTAAATCAAGAGTGAGCACACACACACAGTATACCGTAGTTATCATACAAGTTAGTGGCAGTATCATGCATGGTGTATTATAAGATCATTGACTTATTACATCATACTTCACTGTTACAATCAAATGATTGCTGTTATACCCATGTCTACCGTTGCTCCTTGTGATGGCACAAGCCTGGAAGAAGTGGCTGGTATCTATTTATTATGAAACTTTTCATCATTTTCATATGGCCTTCACATTGTATGTTAATCACAGAAGTAAAACCAAAGGGCTGGACTTACAAAATGAAATATAAATTGACCAGTTTCAAAACGCATCGTACTGATTCATCATCTTTATATCTAATCTAAAATAATGCATGGTTACTTTCAACTGTTTTAATGTGTTTAAATTCCTGACTGTGAACTGCCTTTGTCATTTTTACTAAAGAATCAATCACTTCTGATCAAATGAGACAGATTTCTATCTGACAGCCACCAAACGCATATGGTTGTCAGATGTTGTACATCTCCAGAGCAAATAAAACCCTTCTTAACTCACAGAGAACTTATTTCTTAAATACAAAATAAGACACAAAGACAGACGCATACATGCAGTCATGCCACACACGCTCATCCACACAAAGGTTCCTAATTCACTTTTCATGTTGTAGAGTGACATAAAAGGTGAACGGAAAGGACCACAGAACTATAGTAAAGTCTCCCCTCTCTACCTTTCTGCATTTGAATATATTATATTCATGGCATATTCGTGGCCTGGCCTACTAATGGTTTTAGAAAACTGTTATCAGGTCATCTGCAGGAAGGCCAAGTCAACCAGATAGGATGCTTCCTTACTGCCTCTTCAGTATAAATACCTCAAGTTTTGAGTCTGATTGCCACGGTACTTTGTTCTGGATGGTAAGGTCTGTGAAAAAAAAAAAATGTCTCCAGTTTGCCAGATATTGTTGATTGATACCCATGCATCCTGTATCTTTGACCCCTGATGTGTCCTCGAAGATATTAAAGAAGGGATTGTTAAATGCCAGCCCTATATCATATTTACATTCAGTGTCCAGTGTATCCTTGAACAACAACAAAAAAACAAATGGGAGGAAACCACACCTCCTTTAGGCAAACCTGACACCACATCAATCCAAGACCTGTGTATGCCATTGCCATCACCCTGTGTCTCCTTGGCGTGATAAAGCTAGCTGTGCAGCTATTTGGTCGACTTCGGGCAGAGCGCACTGTCCAGCATGTGTTGCATTTATTTAACATTACCACTCAATCAAAAGCCTTAGACACGTCAGCCGAAAAAAGCAGTGTGGCATTCGATTCAGTCTCACAAAGACAGGTATGGATTGCCATTACTAATGCTACTGATGTGCTGTCTTTGAGGTAAATAGATGTACTGATTTTTCCTCTGAGTAAGGACACTGACCATGAGCCTTGTCACTAGAAATCTCTCCATAATGGCAAACTTTTTTTTGCAATCATAACTTTGGAAGAAAGCCTTTAGAAAAAGTCCAACACAGGTATTAAATAGTTCAACCCTGAAATGTATGTCTACATTAACAGCAAACTAGTGGAAAAGGACCAGGCATGCTTCTTTGTTTCACAGGTCATTAAACAGCACTGGAGCCACTAGGGGGTGGGGCTGCATAAAAGGTCCATGGAAGATGATAAAGAGCCTTTGCTGTTAATTTTGAGGGACTAGAGGGGGTCTCAGGGTGTCTCTGTATCCACAGAACCTCAACGTATTCATTCTCTCTTTATGTACCAGTACATCCACACTCCCACTGTTCCTCTTTTGTAACAATAACTAATCTTAATGGAAACATTGATAATCTTGCACCGATGGTTCATCTGGGATGTTTGAAAGAAGACATTACTTCTAATTATAGCAGTTAAATGGTCAAAAACAGCAGGAAGCATAGCAAGATCTATTTCCACGGTGTCAGTGCTATAAAAAAGGTCTGGCTCCACACATTGCCGTTCCGGTATAGGGGAGAAAAACGCTCTGGATTGTTCGTATTTTTGCATCACAATCGTCTCGCGGATGATGTATTTCAACACATATTTTAATTGGGATACCAGCTTGTTTTAGGCTAAAGTTATCTCTTTTCCTTATTCCTGTGAATGTGTTGTCATCATTTGTCATATTTGGTTCTGATAATAGCTCACAAACACCACTGTTCACATAAAAAAACTGTATAACTCCACAACCCTGTTTTTATGTCACACTAATGTGACATAAATAAGTGTCATGGAATAAGTGACATTGAGTGGAATTATACTTTTCTGTAGAAAGGAAGATTTGTACCACAGGTTTATTGTGCCATCCCGAGTGATTGACTTGGTTTTCTTAATGGGTGGTCTGACCCTGAAAACACACACACAAAAGTGAAGATTAACCCTGTGTGTCAAGAGCAGAGAAATCGATCTGTCCGCTCAGAAGCACTTCCCCATTTAGATCGACTTTGCACTCAGGGTCAACAGAGACAATAAACACTTTTATGCCTAAATATGCTCCCACACAAATATTGTCACACACGAGTAAATATGTACACTTTATTGAGCACACTCACATCAACACAAACAGGCAAATATGCACACTAACTAAGTCAGACATACATGATTTCGGCCATTGCAGTCTCCCTGGTGACAATTGGATTTCTGGGAAGGTTGTAGTTGCACAAAACAAAGTTCATGAGATGTCAAAGTTGAGGTAACTGATTGTTTGCTTTTGTTGACTGAAAATAAAGTTAGGTCAGGAAAAAAGTTTCATTGTGTGGTTTGCTCGTGCCACAAAGGATTTCTTTATTAGTTCTCTTTTTCATGAATGGTTCATGCATTCATGGTCATTTGCTGAGGCTAGGAGCTCTGTAGCTGGTAGCTTGCCTGTCAAAAATAAACAGGGGCCATGAACCACAATACGTCTCAAAAGCTAACTTTGTGCTTGTCGTTTTTTTCTGGCAGTCGCTGCCCATTCAGTACCCCTAGTTGATGACCGGCTGAACAGAAATAGGCAGCAAGCATCAGCATTAGCTTAAATCCTGTTTCACCTTGGTTGGAAGCTAAATATGTGATGGTAAGCCATGATGTGATGTCTGTTAGCATGCCCCTGACAGCTGATGTCCAAAGTTGTTTAGGCCAATGACGGCTAAAAGAGCTCCAATTATAGGTTTGGTGCCCACACTGATACCGCTGGTACTGATACCATTGAAACATGATGGTAAGTCATGACTTTTGGCCCACCCCACAGGGGAAACTTGCCTTCATTTGTACAGCTCTGTCAATGCATCAGGGTGCATCCTTCTATGACTTTTGAAATAACAGTCATCATCACATCGTGATTTTTTTTTTTTTTTTGTGTAATCAAAGAACTCCTTTTAAACCATTACAGTGAAAAAAAAAAACTTTGAAGGCTTTCTTTTTCCTGCAGTCAAACAGCAACTAGCCAGTTTATGTTATTAGATGCAAAGAAGGCCCCTGGCTAACCCCTATCTGAAGATGCTTTTGGGAAGCCATGCCCTGATTCATGTGTGCAAGAGAGAATCTGGAAAACAGAAATTTAACAATATGATGTTTTATCCTCCCGCTGATCAAATAGAAGATAAAATGCTGTATACTTTAATGTCGGCAGTGGAGATACAGTATATACAGTATGAATACCCATTTCTATAATATGACAGTGTGAACATACAGCCAAAGTGGGGCCCATTGTTAAAGGTGGTACCCAGGGGTGACCTGGCTTGGCACAATTTTATGTGCCACCCATAGACTGTATAAAATATGAACATAGGCTTATGGCCGTCACCACATGTTTCTGGAAAGCCATTGTGAAGCTCAAAGACTGCAAAGGCCGGAGCCTCCCTAGCTCTAACAATAGGACGTAGATTGTTGGTGGAGTTGAGTCAGAGCAGACCGCTAGCAGCGAGCAGCCTGAGACAGCACCCACTTTCAAATCAGCCTCGCCTTTAATTATGCAGAACTATTAGCCTTAAATGGGTAAATAAAAAATTCACTCCAGAACAGTTATGGCTATATTAGATATTAGCTATGGAGACCAAAACTGGCTGTAAACATGTTTCCTTCCTCTGTAAAGTCGGGCATTTTAACATTGTGGCTAAGGGGATTGACTCGCTTTTGGAGCCAACCTCAAGTGGCCATTTGAGGAGCTGCAGTTTTTGGCACTTAAGCGTTGCTGCTTGGTGATTCCCCACAATCTTATTAAACTATGAATGGTTATTTACCGTGACGGTGTTTTTGAAAGTGCATTGTTTTTTTATATTATATGATATCCACCATTTGCATGTCTCCTCTGCAGTGTTATGATTGGCAGGTCTATTTATCTTTTAATTCAAGATTTTTTTTGTGCAGCCGAGACAAAAATGGTAAATGGATGCTAATTCGATGTCTATCTGGACACGCTACTGGTAGTACTACCATGCCCTCGTGTTAACCAACAGATTCCAAGTCTTCACTGACAATTTTCTGGTGATTAACTGCTGAAAGGATTCTTAAACTTGCTTTGACGATTTGTGGCTGTTGTGTCTTTGTTTTACCACTCGGAACTCTCTGTTTTCATCTGTCCATTTTGAAATGTATATCTCATAAAGACATTGATAAACAGAAACGCACACACACACACACACACACACTCCCTGATGAGCAAACTGGGAACGTGGAATTGGAACAGTTCCGGAGGGGGGCAAAGTTCCCTATCTCTATGTGTCGACAAAACAAAAACAACACAGACCCCGAGAAAACAGAACGAGAAGCGCTGACATGAAAATAGCACTTCAACAACAAATAGGATCGGTTTCATCTGTTTCACCCAGTCATTGATAAAAAAAAAACACCGCCAGTAGACTGAGAGGTTGAGGATCTAGGCAGTAAGAAGTAACCATAGATAGAGTACGCTACTTAATTGAGAGGAAGAAGAATGCATCCTCTTTTGGCCTCTTTCTGTTTCTCTTTCTGCATCTCTCTGTCTTTCGTTATCGCTCCGACTTGTGGGGCTGTATGTGCAGACACTGATGCTCATTCTCTGCCTCTCTTCTCTCTGCGTTTTCCTCCATTTGTCTGCTTTTTGTGTCTGTCTCTCTCTGCCTCTGTTGCCATTTCTTTCTCTCTCCCAGTCCTGAACTCCAAGGCAGAGGGAAATTTCACAACCAGTATTTCCCCAAAACACATCATTCTTTTCTCCTATGCTCCCCTCGCTAAGAGTCATGAACCTTTGGAAAATCGGCAGGAGGGAAGTGTTTGTGAAAATTGTGTGTTATATTTCAAGCTGGGCCGGATCTTTTCACTGTTTCCCTTTTAGCGTAGGTGTGACTGAAGCACATCAGGCTCAGCTCCCCATCACTCATATCATGTCTGCACATGAAGGTGAACAGTGGAGGAGGTTGAGCGTGAGCCAAAGAGAGAGCAAGCGAGAGGGAGTGTTTGAGTCAGTAGGATGTGTTGCACAAAGAGAAAGAGCGATGGCAAGAAAGAGAAAACTAATATGTGTATATCTGTTTGAGTGTCTTGTTTATTGACTGGAATTTTCCAGCCTTTTCCTCATTCAGCGTCAACAATGACGGCTCAACAATGAGTGATGTCCCCTTACCACTACTCTCTCTCTCTCTCTCTCTCTCTCTCTCACACACACACGCTAGTGACTACGCCTGATTCCATTAGTGCTCTTGGACCCCAGTCATTGTCCCTTCGCTGTCCTCTGAGGCAGCAGCCAAAACCACTGGAGGAAAAGCAGAAGCCGCACAACACGTCTCAGACAGATTGTTAATCAGGCGGCGCTGCATGATATTCTGTAGCCGGTTACATCTCGGTCCCCCTGCGAGTAATCACCTAACAGCGTTATGCTGATGTCACACGAGGTCAGATGGAAAGAGAGCTGTTTGTCTATGCAAAAAAGACAGAGAGAGAGAGACAGGGCGAACACAGCAAAGGAGCAGAAAGGAAACTGGAAAAGGAGAAGAGATGAACTTGAGGGTATAATATGTCTTACACAAGCTTCGATCACGTGCATCATTCTTTATTATGTGTTATTATGCCACTGAATCATGTTGCCTTTACTTACTTCACAGGAGCCTTATTTACTCATCTCTGTCTCTGTCTCACACCGACAGACAAGCACATACGGCACACACACACACACACACACACATTACATATTGACATGCTCCGGTGCTTTTAGTGCATCAGGGCTTGCGAGACGAGGCGGCAGCAATTAACACGTCACTGACATTTCCTTCTCCAGCTGCGGTGGAGGGAATAAGGGAAATGGGAGGAAAAGAAATGAAAGCAATCCATCCATGATCCCCACACCGAACTCACTTCTGTGTATTTATCTCCCTTTCTGAGTGAGTGTGTGTGTGTGTGTGTGTGTGTGTGTGTCTTAATTTCTCTCTGAGCTCTAAATGACCTTGTCTGTGTGTTACAAAAAATACTGCGCCTAGCACAAGTGATTTAAAGTTCACTTTTTCAAAGTAACAGCTTTCTCTCTATCTCTTTCCCTCTCTGTCTCTCTCTCTCACACACACACACATAGCAGTCTGTGCAAATAAAGATGTGCGTCGTTCTTTGAAGTGCTGTTTATGAATCAATCTTTATGACTATTGTCGCGCTGAATTTAGACAGTCAATATGGTGCCTGATTGTGGGTGAGCAGAGAGGCCGAGCCAGGCTTCCAAAGGCATCTGCTGCTCTGTCTGGGCTGGAGCCTTCTCCATCCTGTAAATAACACTTGAAACACACATTCAACACAGACACACAAACACACATTTCTACTCAGAAAGTCCACTGAAGGCAGTTTAGCACTGCGACAGCTCTGTTCCAGCCACCTCAGCTGTGGTGACCACTGCCTATCTTTTGCAACAACCAGAAGTGTTTTTTTGATTTTCTTATTCTTTTCTTTGCTTTTGTATAAGGAGAAATCCATGTAGATAATTGCTGTGTAAGTCGAAAATAAGTTGAGGATTCTGTTTCATTCAAATAATGGTTTTGCTGCCAATCTAGCTGTGAAAGCAACAATTCCTCCTTTAATCTAACTCTGTGTATGGATAGACTCAATAAGCATTAAATAGACAAACAGAATAACTGCTGCTTATTTGTTTAAGATGCTCAAATGCGATAGAACACGTCTCGAAGTACAGAATTGTTGTTTTTTTTCTTTGTGATTTTCGCATCCTTAATTCGTAATTTGAAAGGCATATGTTGGTAGAAAAATAAGTCATTTCAAATTAAAATTGATGCAGCCTACTGTATGTGTTGCTTTTAGCACTCTCACTCTCCCTTAGTGCGACACATTGATTGGGGAATTAGTGATGTGCATTGTTGTCTACCATAGTGCCTTTTTTTGAAAACCATTATTTAACCGTCAATAGTTGGAAATGTTAAAGTTTTCCAGCAGAAAACAGAGAAAACGTCATTCTTATTTATTTACTTATACTTATACTTGTGCATAAATATTACATTTATATAGTATTCAGAAGTCAAATAAACATATGACATGCCTAACTGATGCAATCAGGTCCAACAATAAATAACTATCAATGTGACAATATTAAAGCAAAAGTAAAATAACAGACACATCTGACAGTGTTTGGTGGACATTAAGAGTTACATGTATGTCTGATAAGGTTTTATTAAACACACAAACGCAAATAAAATATAAGTAAAGAGTTTGAAGGTTATAAACACAAGAAGAAACTTTTTGCACAAGAGGATGCAGCTCTGGCCTCATGGACTGATGCGGACTGAGAGAGAGAGAGAGAGAGAGAGAGAGAGAGAGAGAGAGAGAGACGAAATGTATAGGTGACAGACACAGAGAAAAAAGAGGATGGAACGAGGGGTCACAGAGAGAGGAACACTGGCGGACCATATAGATAGTGGGGGAACAAGAGTGGAGAGTAACTGATGGTGGTTTACTTGGCCACTGCACATCTTACTGCGTCACCTCCACTCAGTGTCATGGCCTTCTCCCCCTGACGAGATGCTAATGCACATGTCACCAGATAGACATTTCCACCTCGACCATCCCGAGAATCTACTCTCAGCGCATTTCCATCTCTCTGTCACCATGTCACAGATCTCTCTCCTCCCTTCTTCAGCTGCTTTCCAACACTCTCGCTCTAATCTAATGCCATCACTCTGTCACTCACTGTCCCTCCATTGTCTCTATTTATTCTCCCTCCTGTCTTTCTTTCAAGCTGGTTAAGTTGAACTTTGACTCAGGTCACCACAGGTCGTACATTTCTGCAGGATCTAGTCCCACACACAAAAGCAACACACAGTCCCCAGTAGATTGAGAAAAACCAGCAGTAGGCTTGAGCAGTATGTATTTGTTCATACCCTCCTGACATTTCACTGGCATATAGAGTAAATGATGGTATGTGTTTGATGATATAAGTCATGGTGGCATATATGACATTGTCTAGCCTAGAATGCTGTGCGTCTAATATTAAATTAGCCTACTTAGACAAGTCTTGCTGTGTTTAAATGGCCCATAGAATGATAGAAAGGAAATAAGCGCCGTTCTTCCAAACTTTCTTGCTGGAGGACCCAAAGACACTTGTTGCTGTGGCGGATAGCGTCAAATAAACCACTTTTGTAGTTGGAAGAAGTAATCTGAAGATTAAGTTATATGTGGCGATATTTTCACGGTTCCGTAACATTATCCACACCACTCGCAGTCGGCATATTTTACAGCTACGCTACCTGACCTCTGGTGGCATCTCCATATGACTTTAATAGAAAGAGGAGGATCTCTATTGTTGGCGTTATTGAAAATTCATATCTTCGTGATCTGTAACTTCCCTGGTATACCGTAATAACTTGACACCGCCTTAACATTAGTCATCAGTGTGGGAGCAGCAGAGGAGCTGTTATACTCTCATATATTTATCTCTTTAACACCTCATGTACTTGTAGAGAGTGTATTCACAGGGTCACACACTGTCTCTGCCCATAGAAAATGTTAAAACACACAGACGAACGAATTTCATATTCTGACTCTCCCTCAGTACAGTCACGTACATTTAACCTTCTGCAATGGGATGCCTTCCATCCTCTTTGACTGTAAAGTCACATACATGCCTCATCGTCTTACCTAATAACACAAGGAATTGTGTTCATATTGGATAATTCCACAGTACACAATTCATGTCCGATGCCAAACGGCGGTGGTCACCGGTGGTATATGCTGACAGTACTGCTGCTCCCATCGCTCCTGTTCATAAAGCATTTCATAAGTCCTATCTTGGCATCCACATGTTGGGTCTCAGGCTACCTGTCCTGAGGGGGAAAGTTATTACAAACACACCTCACTCCCTTTTGTGCTGAGCTTGGTGCTTCATTGTGGGCAGTGATGAAGTTCAAACCAAGAAACCCAACCCGAAAGCTGTATATATTTTCCATTGAGATAATAATCCATTCAAGGTGCAGCCAGCAGACTAAATTTATGTTTGTTTATCTATTAACCATGACCGTGTCCTTAACCAGGGCTTAAGTTGCCGCACACATATTGTAAGATTTGTAAATGGTGTTGATATTAAATTCCAGAAATGATTGTCATTGAACCATATCCAGGGTTTAGAAAAATTGTCCAATACCAACATATTTCCTGGTGCTGGTACACACACACACGCACATTCAACTTGAATGCCCAAATTATGCTTAAAGATTAAAAGTCTGTCTCCCAACAGACATCACTTCGGCAAAACATACACGGTGACATACATGTTTAAAATATGGTAAGAACTGCCTCACTTTATGCACAAGATTTACCTTCCTAACCTTTCAACATTTGTGGAATGTGACCTTTAGCCAACGAAGCTGGAAGTCAGAAACACACAGTGACTGTCATAGCAGCCCTGACCGCTGCACCCACTGCCTCACACATCTGACCACTGTCATAGTACAACGGGGACCTCTACAGGCCACGTGTGGAACAAACAGATCCTCTCACCCAACACTGACATCGGATTGAAAGCTGAATGCTTAAAGGCATTCCACTCAGGCACTGTCACAGCCTCTCTCTGTGTCTGTCAGGCAGGTTGTCACACTTATGTTCCTCCTGCAAACACACAACCACAGGATGCAAACTGCAGGTGAGCCACGGGGAGCTTGGCTCCTTATAATAAGACATAAAGCGCCCCTAAAATCATGATTTGAGTGAAAAATGTAAAACAGAAAAAAAAGAAAAGTAAACTACCCGAAAGCCAGAGTTTGCACACTGCACCCAACCATGGTCATTCATAAACACAAACATACAGTTAAAATGTGCACACAATACGATTTAAAGGTCTAACCTTGCAGAGAAGAGAAATCAATCAAGGGTTGTTGTATTTAGACATTTTGGTGAGCTATCAATCTCAAACAGAACGGACATACTTCCACGCCAAAGTCAAAGTACTTGAAAAGTACCACCGCTGGGCCACATGATGATCAATAGCACTTATGTCTACATGAGGGAACTTGTTATTTTCCTCACAGCAATGGATTAAATGGGAAAAAATGAGGACTGTTTTAATTTGTCAGTGTTTTACACCTGTGTGTGCTTTCAGCTCTATAAAGCAGTTGTTCCCAACCTGGAGGTTATGACAGTCCCAGAGGTTGCAAGATAAATTTGAGGGGTGGTAAAATGATTAACGGAATAGGAAGAAGAAAAACACATTTTGGTTCCACAAAATTATGTTTATTTTTCAGGCTTTTTTGCAGGATAATTTGTCTCTCCGGGCCTTTGAATATTATTCAAATGCAACAATCTTGAAAAGGAGAATTACTCTTCAGCAGCTCACAAAGAACCTGTGACAAGGTGATGCAAGTTAAGGTGTCACAACCAAGAAAGGTTGGAAAACCACATTATTGGTGCAGTTAGCATGTACTTAAACTCAACTTGCTTTGATTAATTATGGTGAAGCTATAGAGAGACTACATTTATAGCTCTGCATCAGAGACAAAGCCTGAAAGATGGTGCAGGGTCTCAACACTTTAAACTGTGCAGTAATATTCATTTTTCCGTGTCATCATTGTGACAAGTGCTTAGGTGCAGAAGTAGAAAGGAAGGAATTCTATGAAGGCGCAGAAAAAATAGCTTATAGTTGCTTCCTTTATCCAACACTCTGGTTTTGTGGTGTGTCATGAATGTCTTAGCCTATGATCCACAAGCAGAGATCTCACCCTTGTTTTTTGCAGAAATGTTTGGGAGCAACACAAGTAAAGTTTCCAGACTCGCCCCAACTTTTTAGACGAGTAATGTGTTCATAACAGGTCTTTAAATAGTCTCTGCTTGAATAAGAGACAGGGAAAAGGGCAGGATTGTGCTTTTTTTAAATGAAAAAGCTCACTTTGATGATAGAGGCATAGGTTGATAACATAATTAGAGCATGATATTTGGATATCTTTGTGGAGTTTATTACACCACATCTCTAGCTTGAGTAGATCTTCCTAGACTGCCTGTGACATTTGCCTTCATGGTTCCTTCTCCTCCGTTTTGATATCTTCACCTCATAAAGAGGTATCTTAATTAGAGCTTTTAGTAAACAGACAACACCCACAGTCTGACTTTTTCCCCACCTTAGTTTGAGTTAGAGTGTAGTGCTTCAGAACTTTTAAATACAGTATCAGTTATTCTATACACACCATATGACTTGCACAACCTCTTCTTTCATGTACATACAGGAAACTTATTCATGTCTTTCAAAGTAAAAAAGTGTTGTTGGCTTGGACTGCAGTTTCCACTGTGTGTCAGTGCAGCCTTTTGATTTCTCTTTTATGGGAAGTGAATGTTGTTCGAAAAGGTCATATGAGCCAAGTTGCAAGAAGAGCCAAGTTGAATCCTGGAATGTTTCCAAAACTCTCTCTGCGAAAAATGTGATCTACATTAAGGGTCATTGGGCTTTTTGGGGGAAGGTTTGAGAATACTTACCTTTCAGAATGGAACCAGCTCCTCCGATACTTTTGATATTTGATATTTTTTTCTCTTTGAGACAGATGGATTGATGGATAGATCAGCCTGGCCTCCTAAAAATGATGTTCCCATACAGCAAAACTGCATTGTCAGGTACATTTCAAGGGAACTTATTTCTACCGTTATAAGTTTGTATTTGCAGCCTGTTCTCACTCCCAACTCATCAGATACGGCAGCTTGGTCAATGTTGACTTATTTTAAGTTACGTAACGTCACTATGTCACTTACGTAACGTAGCCTACGTAAGAAACATACTTATTTTAACCCAAACCACAATATTTTCCTAAACAAGACAGTGTATGCATGTAACAAGCGGTAGTTGACACTGCAAAACTGGTACTAAAACTGTTTCTAAAGAGGTACCATAGTTTGAAGCGTAGGGCCACTGACCAAGCTGCCGTGTTTGATGAGTTGTGATTGAGAACGTGTTATTTGACATAAAACAAATATGTGAACTCAAAGTCCAGGTTAAAGAGGAGGAAGGATGTGGTGGGTGAATGGATGGATAGATGGATGGATCATCAATCACGGGACTTTCACCCAGGAGACTGGTGATCATGTCCTGCGTGGAATTTTAACCCAAAATATTATCTTTTACGAAACCTAATCAAGTTTGCAAAAGCGCCATGAGCGGTTAAAACACTCTATCTTGATTCAAAAGTATGAACAAATGTTGATAGGAAACATACTTTGGTTCAGAAATGGTGAAATTTTGATATAACAGGTATTTTTGGTTCAAAAGATATATCCGTAGTTTGCAGAAATGTATAGTGCCAATAGCACATTGAATGTGTTATAACTCTGTTATGCTGTTCATTCTGTACACATGACATCTATTGCACTTCTGTCCATCCTGGGAGAGGGATCCCTCCTCTGTTGCTCTCCCACAGGTCTCTCCATCTTTTCTCCTCGTTAAAGGGTTTTTTGGGGGAGTTTTTCCTGTTCCGATGTGAGGGTTCCGGGACAAGAGGATGTCGCATGTGTACAGATTGTAAAGCCCTCTGAGGCAAATTCGTAACTTGTGATTTTGGGCTATACAAAACATTGTATTCCGGCGAATGAGTTGGAAAGATGCAGAACATCAAGAAGAAAGTGCCAAGTGTCGGGTCATGAACCACATGCAGTGACCACATTCCCCATAATTTGACGAAGAGTCTACACAGCCCTGAGTACCTGGCAACACATTCTTTGTCATCAGTTACTGTCGTCATTCGTGTAGATAGGGAAAGGATGAATGGGTGTGAATGGGTGAATGATGACATGTAGTGTTAAAGCACTTTGAGTGGTCAGAAGACCAGAAAAGCGCTATACACGTACAGTTCATTTATTACTGTTATTATGAACTGGTATTGACTTGTGCCCACATAAAGCTGCTGAGTTTTGTAGACATTTCCTTCTGTGATCTTTAAACTTGATGTTTTGCTGAAGATAAGGACATAAATAAATCATTTGTGTGCCTTGCATGCATGTGTATGTGTGTGTGTGTGTGCGCCCACGTTACAAGGCCTTGCATCAGTTTTATGCCTTTGCAGCACTACAAAACAGATCGCTTGAATTTGAATCTCACTCCTATATTTTTCCTGCCTGAAAAAATATCTTTCTTTGAGCTTGTGTAGCCCCTACTGCTCTCTGTCTAAAGCACTTTCTTTTACCCTTTTTTCCTATGCTTTCCCTAGTCCCACATGTCTCTGCATCAATCCATTCAAAACTTGCTTGCTCCACTGTTCTTGCATTACTAGTTTGATAAACCGACTCAAAACATCAATAATGCCTGAGTTCAGCGATGTGATTCTGTTGAAACTGGCAAAAATGTTAAAGACGCCATTCACAGATCCAATGAGGCCAGCCTAGCACATTTGCAAGATCCAGGTACAACACACACAAACAGATCGAGAAAAACGAGTCAGACTAGCGTGCTATCCACATAATTTGAGGAGGAACAAAACAATATTTCGTCTTTCTGCTATGCTGAAGTAAATGGGGTGCACCTTATCTGTACTTACAGTCAAGTTAGGAAGCATGTGTGTAAGAGGAGGATAATGCCATATTGCATCAGGATTGTGATAAAAGATCCAAACAACCCCTCTAAAGTAAGCGCTGAACCTCTTTATCTCGCAAGACTCCAAATATGGCTCGTCATGTGGCCCAAATAATGAAACATCCAATGGCATCACTCTTAGTGAGGTCAACCCCGTTTCCCTACATGGAAGACATAACATGAAAGTGCTGACCAAGCACTAATCTGGATGTGCCTGCATAAAACACATTACATTGATACCCAGCAATTCATCTTTCTTATTCAACACAGATCACCAAATATGGCAACGTTAGGTTGTGCTGAACGGGGATTCGTTGCTTAAACCAAACTAAAAATGAAGCTCCCTTTCCCTTTTCTTTAATGGTAGCGTTGACTGTGAATTGAAGCTCTGTTCTTAGAAGCGGCAAATTAGGTTTGACTGAGATGCATTGAAAGTATCCTGAATATACCAACGTTCAAGTTGTTCATACTCTCACTGGACTAACTTTGATAGAACAAATCAATAGCTATAAAGCTATGGGAAGCTATAACCTCAGTCCCCCTCCTTCAGTGGCCCCACCACAGCAGCAGTGCTTTAATACCTATCAATATTAGAAGGAATTAATTCAAGCAATCTCTGCTCCATTGTGCAGTCCTGTCAAAGTGATCGGATATGACTTAATTTAGCGCGATCGGGTGCTGTTTGTTCTCAATCAGCGATTGCGGTTGTGTATGCAGAACATCAGGAAGCCCGGGGTTGCCAATTCTATCGTCATCCCTCTTTCTGGGGAATTCATTTCTGCTCTCTCCCTGCCAGTCACATGCATTATAGATCAATATGCAATACAGCATGTGCCGTTATGGCTGTTATCTGTCAGCAGAGAAGTTGCCTGGAGAGACTGTAACCAACAGGTTTCCTTGGTGACAGAACGGTACGAAAAGATTTACATCTGCTCTAATTAGAGAACAGTTGGTAAAAGAAACAGCACTAAGGATCTGCTCAAGAGGATCACGTTTCCATCTTGCTCTGGTTCAACTCTTCCTCTGGAACTGCTTTAATGCTGAAGAGGTTAGCCTTCTCTTTCACCACATCACCTTCTTCTGGCATTTTAACTCCATCTCCATCAGATGTGTGGCTTTGGTCCTCCTCTCACATGATCCACCGGCTCTTGCAGTCGTCCTCGATTGCTATCAGGTTGTTTTCATATGCAGCTCTGATGTCGCTGCCCTCTTTCCAGGCAGCTTCAAGCAGCGCCATTTACCTCCTTCTGAGCAAGAAGAGCTTCCCAAAGGGACATTTCCTCTGATTTGTCATGATTTATCTCCTACCTGTGTTTGACAATAAATTAGTCTTGTTTGCATTCTTTGTTCACCTAAGCCTTTTAAGTTTTTGACATTGTGTTAGCCAATGTTCACTGAGGACTGTCATATTCACTTTCATTCATTCAACATCCATACTCCTGGTAGAATCCCTTGCTGGTTGCCTCTCAAGCTTGTTTAAGTCCTTGCATGACTGAGCTAGAAGCCTGCTGGTCGGTGTCATGCTGCTGCATGGCATCACCTCTGATCTGTGGTTGTTCATCTTTTTAGTAACCTGGGATAGTTGATTAAGACTACTGTCTTATATTATTTTGCCTTATTCCCATTATTATTTTGCTGTGGAAAAAAAATATTATGTGCATGAAACACATAATAATACAAACTTTTTAGAGGCCAGGATTGAAAGAAAGAGAGGGGGGAGGCTGAACAGAAGGCTAGCCTGTTTCTCTTTTAAGTGAACAGCACAGCTCATAATGTTACACACACATCATACTGTCAAGTGGAGTTTTGAGCTAGTGTGGTTGTGTGTGTGTGTGTGTGTGTGTGTGTGTGTAATGCTCTGTAATGCTCCTGGTGGATGGGCCAGGTGGCCATCCAGGTGTGTGGGAGGAAGTAAGCCTTGGCAGACAGATACGATGGTCATAGTTTTCAAAGAGGACACACAGATGCACAAACACATGCACATATTGCAGTGTGTTGCTGATGAGGATAAACAGTTCTTTGTTTATCAGCAGTGTCTTTTAAATGGTCGTCTGTACCACAGAACATTCATGGTCTTACTTGTGTGGCAAAATAATTTGACCAATTTTGAGGATGGAGAAAGAGAGGGAGCATAGCCCCAAAGAGCCAAATCTCAGTAGGTCTACCAGCTGTGTAAAATGAGCAACTCTAAAAATCTATAGTTCACACTTTGGTATTTAGTATAAAAATATCAGGTTTCATGAATATAAATCTCAACCATATCACCCAGCTCTTTTGTGGATGCTGTTTTTCAGACTTGAGCTGTTTAAGAGGAGGTTAGGGAAAGGTCTGGCTATGAGAGACTAACATACCTCCAATGTGCTGTGTCAGCACTAAAGAAAGGGCTGGCTCCACACATTATCAATCTGCTATAGTGGGGGAAAAAAAGCTTTTGGTTTGTTTGTATTTCTTTAAACCAATCACAATCGTCCTGGGTCGGCACCAAGCACAGGATGCAGCGACGGTGTAGCTAAAGAATGGACTGCATCGTGTGAGTCATGCTAGTAGAGTATTGCACGGTCCTGACCCGGCAGATTGCCAGAGCGACTTTTAGTGAACACCTCACGGCTTTTTTTAGATACCAACATGTGGATTTTACATCAACGTTTAACTGTTCATTCACAAAGTGGCGTGCATGTGTAAGAGGGGCCTAAACATTTAAAAAAGTACTCATGAGAATATAGATATACTTATAGAGTTTCAGAGTAATTTCATATAATCACACAGTTCAGCTTCTTACTATGCAAGAAAAGTTTCTTACTCTTTACTGAATAAAGCTACACTAATAGTGTCTGTTTTCTGTCAAAAAATCATGCATGCACACACACAAGATCTGATGAGTTGATGAATAAAAAGCAATAAAAAAGAAGTTCAAAATTAAGATTTGGCGATAATGACTTTCACACACACACACACATACAGACTTACAGTGAGTATTTTTGTAAACATACACACGCAGAACAGAAGGATCGTACAACTTGCTCAGAGCAAAGAAAGTACACAAAATACTTTCCCTCTGTTTGTCTCTCGCATGCGCTCAACTGAAAATATCTACAGGGCTTCCTCTTCCACTACCAAACAATTGTTTGTTCTCATTAACATAACTCATTAATCCTGATCAGACTCAATCCCCCCATCTTTTTCCCTGTCTGTTTTTCTGCTCTCTCTCTCTCTCTCTCTCTCTCTCTCTCCTACACACACAGACACAGTCACACATACATTTGTTTGTTCCTCTATTCATAATTCATAGGTTTTGATCAGACAGAATGTTTGATAAGGTTTACATTCTGGGCTTGCCCAGGCGGGAGAGAGGGAGACAACATAAATAAACAGTCATAAATATATACATGGTAATACCCACTGGATGCTGTCGGAGGCAACGTTAACGTAATGCAACAGTTGAAGACGGAGACACTGAGAGTGAGTGAGGCTTTCCGTTGATATCCAAAAACTTTGAGGACTTTTTTTTAAGAAAAGTAAGACGTTAGTGTAGACCTATTAATACCTTGATAGATGATTCAAACTCGTAGCCAACTTTTATTTGAAATACATTTTCTTATAAAATAGTGTGACACAAACACACAGGGACGGGGTTAGGGAATGCAATGTGCGGGAAGCATTTATGTCCACATTTTGACAAATGTGTTTGTTAACATTCTTCTTAATAAGATTATTAACATCGAACACAGACAGAGCGAGACAGAGAGAGAGAGAGAGAGAGAGAGAGAGATGTGCATGAGTATGAGACCGAGGGATTACACTGGAGATTGATAGGAAAAGTAAATCCATCCCAAAAATAAAGAGTAATCCAAACTGAGTCTGATGGATAAGTTGGTAAATTGAGTAAACAAACTCACCCCCCCCCCCCCCTCTTCATTATGAGGTGTTGGGAAATATCGTGTCATACAAATGGAACTCAAAACAAGTCGGAGTGGTTCAGATGGGGCTAATGTTGGATAAATACGAGTAGCAGAGAGAAGGAGCAAGGAAAGAAAAGGGAAAACAAAGTACACTATCTGCCCAATAAATGATGATCCCAACTCAATGTGACGGATTTGTAGACATGGTGAGCAACACAAATAAACGTCAAGTGTTTTGTTCATGCCAGATGATGCACTGTAGAGAAAGAGGGATCGAGATGTGATGAAAAGAGAAAATGAGGAAAGGAGAAAAAAAGAGACTGTGTTATGAAGAGTCTTTTGTGAAATAATAGATTGGCAGGTCAACACTGATGTCAGATGGGGTCTGATTTGTTAACAACTGATGCGAGACACCTCTCTCACAGCAGAAATGTTGTCGTCCTTGTATCAAGAGCACAGGTGTTACTAATAACATTCACGATGGCTCTGTTCTATTCACGTGTCTCAGTTCATCATGACAGTCATTATTTACACCAGTAGATGAACAAGGTGCCTTATATCATTGGTAGAGAACGTTGGTGGCTTGTTCACAAGACGGCGTGAGGATACAATTGTGATTGCCTAAGACATGTCATTTTGTAGGACTTTATCAGGCGCTTTGTGGGACACCTGAAGATCATTTGAAGAGATAAGGCGAGTTATCAACCAAACCGCATCTCTGCTCATGACAACAATGAGGCAGCCGGCAGTTCAGTGAAGTAAGGATTCCTACCATGCCTGAGTATGATTGTCCTGTTTAGTTTTTTTTTTGTATCTCCCCTGAGGTTTGTGTAGGAAATGCGATGTGACCGAATTACAGAGTAACGCAGAGTGCTTTGTTCACAAATGAGACCAGCAGTGTAATAAATGTGCTATCTGGTAATTTGGTGGATGTTTTAGTTTTTAAGTGTTTGTGTGTGTGTGTGTGTGTGTGTGCGTGTGTGTGTGTGTGTGTGTGTGTGTGTGTGTGTGTGTGTGTGTGTG
>NW_022280054.1:6403529-6447095 GCF_004355925.1 Anarrhichthys ocellatus | reverse complement strand
TGTGTGTGTGTGTGTGTGTGTGTGTGTGTGTGTGTGTGTGTGTGTGTCTCCCTCTGCTTTGGAAATGATAACCAACTGTCTGACTGTGGAGCATGGAAATAGAAACACACTCACTATCTGTCACTGATAGTTTTATGTAAGTTGATGATATGAGATAAAGTTTGCATTAAAAAAAAGAAAAGCAGCTGCAGGAGTCTGTAGCTTTCCTGTTGAAAAGCTAAATTCACTCCCTCTGTTGCGCTTTCACAGACACAGACAGGCTCACTTCCATCAAAAGAAAAACTGACAAAAGCAAGGGAAGACAAGTGAATGAGGACGATAGACATTGATTTGATCCCTGCATTATTTATTTTTGTTTCAGTGCAAACTATATTTTAGTTATTGCCTCTCTCTATCTCATATCTTTCTATCGTACTGTCACACGCTTTTACGTACCTGTGCTCTTGCCCTTGATTCAGTACGCAAATATTGCAGCAGAAAAAGTTGAATCCCTTCAGTATGAGTAAGGATCACAATATCTGCCAAAGATCATCTACCATATGGAAATCCATTCCTTGAGAAAAGTAGGAAGCCAGTATAAATGTAAAACAGGGTGCTTTTACTGTGGAGGAAAAAAAAAAGAATGGTGATGTTTCTTATTATTAATTTATTTCTGTCGAGACAGTTCTTTTCCCAACTGTGCTGGCTTTTGAACACAGAAACACATTAGCAACAGAAAGCTGAGAAGCTGTTGATTTTCCCCTCATTTACACTGGGTCCCTTTTAGGCAAAGCTGAAAGGGAAGGGGACATGTGGCTGTGGCAGAAAGAAACATATGGCATCTGCTCTTGTGGAAAACCTTAATACGGCAGAAAGTATTGGCACCCGTCGCCTCACTAGCATTAACATGCTGTCAGAGTTGTTCTGGCAGAACACTAAGTGGAGCACACTTGCCCAACACTGTTCCCAAGAGTGTTGCGGTGTGTCCCTTCACACTTGCCATGCATCCTGGACCACGTTATCAGTGCTGTTATGAGGCGAGAATACAAACCGGCTGGAGGATCTCTGTTTATCAGATCTCCAGCCAAAGATCCCATCATAAGCAACGGTCTTGTTAACTTGGTGAGAAGAAAAAGATGCTAAAAAAATAAAAAAAGCTAGAGAAAATGAGAGGGCCAAGTGTAACACACCAGGGAAGTGGGCAATATCATGGACATTTTCACAATCTAAGAGTGTATACTGTATACGTATATACACTCTCTCTATATATATACATTTGTTGAAGGGATTTACAGGGTGCCTTACATGACAAAACATCAAGATAATTACCAAGATAGATCATTTTAAAAAATACATTTGAAAAAACATTAAAAGTTGTGCCTATTATGTTTAGACCTCCCCAAAAATAAAGAAAGTGTAGTACTTGGTGTGGGAAGCAATACTCATAAAAGGGAAACAAACAATCAGGACAGGATTAACAGAGGCGTTTTCAAGCAAGTCTGTTTGACATGCCACAGTAGGATGGTGTCAGTAATACAATGAATGATCACTGGGCTTATACTTGGACCCTTAAATAGAACGGAGCCGTCATCCCTGACATTAATGACACCTATATTTTTGTTGCTATGACAAATAAAAACGTCTTGTGTGAAAATGGCCTATTAGAAGCAGCAAAGGTTACATGGCCAGGTTGTAATGCGAAGGCATAAACATAATTTAAAGCCATATTGAGGCTCCTTTCTAGTCTGAGAGATGACCAATCCCCGACCATCGGGGGTGGAGAGCACAACCTGTTCTGTTTAAAGCACAGACTAAATAGATTTTTGATCTGGGTTCAATGGCTCCAGAGGGACTTGAAGAGGAATGTGATCTGTGTTGTGCTTTCCATGTAAACTAGTGTTCATGTTTTGGAATAGTTGTGTGGTCTGCTCCTATGGTCTCTAATCATTGTTGTCATTAACATAACCATTATCATGTAATTGCTGACACTGCTGATGCTTATTGTTATCTTAAGAGTCCAAATGTAATTTCTGAACACTGGGGAAAAAATGTAATAATGAAAATGGTAAGAAAATGAAAAGATGTATGTGGAACAATGAGCCCCAATGAGAGCTCTTTCGGTTAAATTCGGTTAAGTATGGTGAAGGGCGATGAGGTGTTTTTCACAGAATGTTAAATTACAGAAGATGACTGCTGCTCTTTTACTATCTTTGCTTCTCATTATGCATTTTTCAAGGTTGCAGACAACTGCAGCCTTGTAGCTCCAAGAACAGAGCACTTTTTTAATTAAGTCCTCACCCATGCCGGCATGTTGTCTGTGCATGCACAGGCATACATTCTTTTCAGCATTTGCGTGGTTATGACTAAACCTCTTAGGATCTCATCCTGTATATTAATCTTCAGCACCCACCTTAAGTATAAGTATAAGTTTATTGAGAGCTAATGGGAACTGGAGTCAATTTCTTCGTATTCGTCAACATACTGTAAGTACTTGGCCAATAAAGCTGATTTTGGATCTCATATGTTCATGTGATTTTCGTCAATGTGTACACATCTGCCTGTAGGTTTGAACATCTTTGTTTGTGTGCAACTACATGTATCTTGAAATATTCCGCAAATTTGACTTGAAGTTGTATTGAACAGAGTTATCCTGCCAGAATGAACCAGAAGTCATCATTGTGCAGATGGTTGACCCTTCTACTTCTACTTAATGTTAGGGGACGAAACAATAAAAGAACCTTGGCAAGAGAAAGCTTATTGTAAAAACTGCATTGTAATTAACATGGTCTATTCTATGGCTGCATTTACACCCCTTTTTATTGAACGTTTGGAGTACACTGTATATTCCTGTATTTTTGTTCATTTTGACAGTGACTTATGGTACACATGCCCTGGAAATTATAGGTCTCCCTCATCTTTTAAATAAATTGTGGTGTGGTCCTATCAAATAAGTGACGTTGCCATCTGTAAGACCATGCTGTCAGCAGAGTTTCTACAAGTCACAGCCAAATGCACTACTTTTTTTGTATCACATTATTGCTTCCTCGTGGCCTCGAGGGCAGAAGTAGCATATTTAAACAATTTTTTTGACGCCGGGACATCATTTTAATCCATTGTGGCTGGTGTGAATCCATCCACCGCAAAATAGCAATCTGTTTTCAGAGCTCCCTTTCAAGCCTACAGGCATCGAGTATGTGATACTCAAATGATCGATTGGTGGAGTAGTCCTTTTAGGAAAGCTAGGTTTTCAACAATCAATAACAGTATCACTGATGGACCGGCCAACATGTAGGAGGAGTAAAGGGAAAGGCTGACATTCGTGGCAGAAAGAAGTGATATTGCTAGTCTAAAATCCATGTGACGTCAGTGTGATTGGCTGAAAATAAAAAAAGCTTTAACAGTCTGCTGATGTTGCTTTGCTGCGGACCTTTTAACCCCCCACAAAGGCTGAATGCCGCGGCTCACTGGGAAACAAATTGTATCTCTGCTTGTCATTATCACATTAAATCTGCATTAGCTGTCAACGAAGGGCCACAGTATACACATGCTTGTGCACACACACATAGACACACGCGTCTTTCTTCTCCTTGACTAATCTCCAAACAAAGCTGCAAATGTTAGCCTCTAAAATCCTTTCACTTTGAATTTTGTTGGAAAAAAAAAATCCCTGGAGAGGAATAAAGAAGGACGATGCAGGCGAAGAAAGAGATGAAGAGACGAGTGCTTGCCAACTCCTGCTGAGACCTCTTTGATAGATGCAGAGTTTTTCTAAGAGGGAGTTTGGTTCATTTGCAAATCTCTCCGCATGGGCTGTGGGCTTTTTGTGTGTCTCTTTGTGTGTGACTGTTTTTTTTTGGTCTTTGTGCATATACTGTATGCATACAGTATGTGTGCACACATCAGACAAGTGCAGAGCTTCCTTTGTACCCCGCGTGCATCTTTGTAAGAGATAACAATTTTTTTCTTTCTTTCATTTGCATATTTTGGGTTGTCCTCATTATCTCTGAAGGCTGGAGTCCTCATTGTGTAATCTGTCTTGTATCCTTAAAAGAGCCATTAGATTACCTTGATCTCTTACAATACTGCAAATTAGGCTTACTGGAATCCCACCACTAATAAGATTAAGCCTTCCTTTTTTTACTGTTAAAAAAAGTGCAGGATGTGAGATTGTAGAGTTCCTCTGCTAAACTGAAAAAAGCAGAGGAAGGGGAGTCCTGGTTTTACCCTTTCTGCATGCGAGAGAAGTCATTTGATCCTGCTGCTTTTGGGCCAGATTTAAAAGAATGGAGGACAAACAGGGTTAGCTGCATATTTGATGACAGCCTCCATCCCCTGCTCTACCCAGCATCACAGAGAAGAGAAGAAGAGAACACTGTTAATTAGAGAAAGAAATACAGCCATAAAGAAATGAAAAGATCGTTGTTGGAAGAATGAAAGTTGCTGCTGGGGTTTTACATAAGATTTAAGACGTTCGTTCTGACATGTTCAGCCTCAGACATGGTTTGGTGTAAGGATAAAGTATTTGCACAGTTTCACATTGTGCATAGTGTGGGAAGCTATTATCATCCCTCAGCTTTGTTTCCACACCTGCTTGGATCTAACTTCAGTGTAATCAGCAGTGCTTCCCTTGCATATTTTCCTGTAACTTAATTATAAAAAAGGCTCTTAATGCTGACAGGGCAAACCCAAAACTTCCAACACACACAATGATGATTATCTCTGAATGTTTTCAAATGTCGTGGATCTTATATCACCTTATAGCAGACAAGGAGAAAACTAAAAGTGATGTGAAAAAACAGTGTATAGACTCGTACAAAATAAATACCTCTCATTCATCCCTTATGACCTGCTAGAAGTGTGTGGCGATGTCTGTATCTGCAGAGACCCTGCCCTTTGCCTGTATCTTCTTATTTTGCTTTGTTGGGGACGTTTTTGGGCCTCAACCTATATGAAAACGTTGCGACCAGGTGCCAAATCGCAAGGACCATCTAAGAAGAAGCTACGAAAATGGCAGACACAGCGCAGGAAAAGCGAAAAGCTTGATACGAAACGGGAGTGAATCTGGGCTTGGCATCCTAACCCTAACTGCGGTCAGGGGGCATGTGCTTCATGGTGTCGATGTGTCAGGGAGGAGGGGACAACTTTGAATGTTGTGTTCACAAACAACAACCGTCTTTTCTCCCCCGTTAAAGGGGATTTTTGGGGGAGTTTTTCCTGTTCCGATGTGAGGGTTCCGGGACACAGGATGTCATGTGTACAGATTGTAAAGCCCTCTGAGGCAAATTTGTAATTTGTGATTTTGGGCTGTACAAAAATAAATTTAATTGAATTGAAGCTGCCATGGCTGCGAGTGTTCATCACTATGATGTGTTTGGGTTATATGTATTGTGCTTTGCTTGTCTTCATTTCAGCTGTGTGTGTGCGTGTGTGCGTGTGCGTGTATGTTATGTTATGAGTTGCTGTGTCAATGCAATCCATCCACACAGACAGAAAAAGCACCATGAAAGGGTCCAGCAGGGGCTGTGAATAAATGTGGAACTGTGTACGGGAATGAAGTGGTTGATAGCCTCTCACCCAGGTAGGTGACACTTCGAGCTCACCATTTCACCGCAGTTTGAACTCAGTCAGACAAAGGAAAAAAATCAGCAGTGGCATCTTCTGTTAAGGAGACTGACAGCTGTACTTCTCGTCACCTTGACAGATGAATGACACGTCTCCTTGTTGTCTCATTGAACATCTATACTTTTATCATTCCTTTACATCTGTCTTATCCCCCTTACCTCTGTTCTCATTTGTCTTTATCTCCATCTTTTGCACCGCATCTCACTTGTACTCTTTATCCAGCTTTCATGGATTCTTTTTTCGCCTACTTTTTAGAACCGTTTTTTCCCTGACTGCCTTTTCTTTCTTTTACTTCCTTCCCCTCTATTTCTTTCACTCTTGCTTTTCTTCTCAGTTTTTGTCCTCTCATCCTTTGGTTATTTGAGGACATGGTACAGCGTCATGTCTCAGGCCAATGGAGGACTTTTAGAAGTCAACAAGAGAGAGACTGCCACGGTCTCCCGGGTTCCTGCACACATACACACAGTGACACACACAAATTCATTCACACACACACACACACACACACCAGTGTTAAGCTCTCAAATTCCCCACAAAGAGCTTCACTCCCACAAGGCAAGATGCCACAGAGAGAAAAACAAAGACATGGAATATTTTCTCTCTATCCCCCACTTTCCTTCTCTTTCACTCCTCCTCTCACTGTAGTCCTCAGTAGTTCGCTGCAGTGCAATACAAACATGTAGAGTGATCAAAAGAGTCTGTGGTGTCAGAAGCGAGGGACAATATGGACGTGTGTGGAAGACGAGATGAGAAAGGCGGGCAGGAGAACAGAGCTGTCAACCAAACATTCTGTCAAACTCAGTGGAGCTCACATCCCAGTGGTGCGCTAGTGGACTTCTGAGCTTACCTGGAGGAGCATCAGAGTACTATCATACCTCCTGCCTTGTCACCCTGGGCTTCTTCTAGATTACGGGGAATTTCTGATGAAGAATGTGGAAAAAATTATCACGAATCGAGGGAGATGTCTGCCAGTGCAGCTTTATTCTATAAAACTACACTTTTTACATTTAAAAAATGAATGTAATTTGAAATGTTTGGTAATAATTGGTGATGGTGATAACAGATAATTGCCGGGAACATCAGTAACAAATTGAGAAGATTGTTGTCATTATCTTCTATCTCACTAAAAACATGTATGGACACGTGCATTAATATTAAAACATATATAAATATGTAACATACTCTAAAGGTCTGCCAAAGTAACCTGATGTTAGCAGGCCATATCTAATTGCCATTTCAATATATTTAAACCAACTCTAATGTGAGAAATTTGAAGTGAAATGTTGGTTTTAAAAAATGAGAGTTCACTTAAAACTGAAAACATTCATCTCATTAGAAAAACTTCCAACTGAGAACCATTCTTTTCCCTTTTTTTAAGAACTGATACTGATGCTTAATAAGCTCAAGAAAACTTGCAGGGTAAATTTGTTCAGAAAGAAGTCACATTAAAAATGTTAAAATAATGACGGTTTTATTACAAAGCATTTCCATGTGTATCATGGAGTCACAGCGCCCTCTTTTGGATCCAGAGAGAAGTACATTTACAGATGTGATTTTAAAGCTGTTTAATGTTTTGTGAGTTTTCTGCATGTGTGGATACTTATTATACAAAATAATAAGAGAATCATGTCTTATTTTCTCTTACTGAAGATCAAGTTTATCTTAATCTCCATGTCGGACGTTTTAGTCGTTTAGACATAATTAATCTGGTAAATAGTTCATTTTAAATGTACATTACACTTTACAAAAAAAAGCAACAAATTGTTGAACTACTCCCACTTTCTTTCTCACTCTTCAGAGTTGCTCTTCCTTCTTCTCTCTCAGCCCGTCTCTCAGGTCCTCAGGCTGCAGCAATGAAGAACCAGTCTCTGTCAGCAATGAAAGACAAATATCTATGAGTGAGATTCAGGGTGGAATTGAACAGGAAATGCACTTGTCCCACTGACATTGACCTCGATAGAAAATCTTTATTTAATTTCAATATTTTCCTTTTCCTTGTTTGTAAACTTGCTACATGGTCATAAAACGACATAATTATTACAAAACACTATAGTAAATCGTAGCATTTCCATACTGAGGGATTGATCAGTTCACAATCAGTCAGAAAGACATAAGTAAAGACCAAAAATGATGGCAATAATTGCCAACAATGTACAATTTCAGCAGAGAATTGTGTTTAAATTTGACACTGAAAACCAAAACGTTTTGACACTTTTCCTTTGTTGTTGTAGATGTTTTTGTCCATAGTTTGGGCTTTGAGTTCAAAGACTAAACGTCGTCTCATGACTCACATCATACGCTTACTGTGTCCCAAATGAGGTGCCGGATTGTATGAAGAACGTCGTCCAGGGTTGGTCCTTCAATAGAGATGAAGGCCAAGCTGAGCCTGCTCATCCTCCCCAAACCAGACAGTCTAGCCACACAGTGTGTCTTTGTGAACGTGTAAAGTCTAACATTTCTGAGTTTAAGTTCCATGAAAAGCTAAGGCAGGTTTTGGAATGCTTGATATTTCAGTACAAGTTGTAACATTTCAGAAGGACATGATGTACTGGCAATTACATGAGGTTACCGTTAATATAAAGCTTGAAGAATATGGTTGTTTCTTTCAAATCAGACAAAGAAAGCCATTTTTGGTCTGCTTGATTGGCTCGAGTGTGCAGAATCTCCTCCAGTACTTGCTCATCAGTGGACTTACCTGATTGGCAGTGGTTGATTGGCTTAAATGGAACGATGATCTGGATATAGTTTACTACAGAGTTTGGTGTAATTGATGAAAAAGACCCTTTAACCTCATGCTCTTCATCAACCTAACTGAAGTTCTGTGATGTCATTCCTGAAGCTTTAAAGTGTATCGGAGGTTATCATAAGACAACTAAGAGTCGTAATTGCCATAAAGAGTATAAAGAGTATATGTATAAAATATTAACCTTAAGAAAATAAAAACGTCTGCACTACTGCAAAACTACTGCAATAACAAAAACACAAACTAAATCTGTGGAATCTTTAAAAGGACAGAAACCTGTTTATGTGCCATTAAAAAAATTAGCAAAAAATACGTATTGATATTGAGCTTGAGGCCCTTTATCCCGCAATTATATCTGACACCTTTTGAGTCTATTACCTCAACAGACCTCTTACCTCTGATTGTCTGTAATAAATCAGCAACCGTCAGCACAGCAGTGATTCACCCTTCCACAATAGCCCTGCTGCCTATCAACAAAGGCAACGTGTCTTCTCTCTGCAGGGGGGAGAGAGAGAGGGGGACAGGGAGAAAGAGGACAGTTAATATACTTTATTATAATGAGTAAAGTAACTCAAACATGATTTACTGATTACACTTTGTAGCTCTGTAAACTAATTTCAATATTTGGGCCTTTCCACACTGAGTGGTGAAGTTCAGCACCACGGAGAAGGACACACTGCGTAGAGACATTCAGCACCAAGGAGAGGGGCATAAAGCTGGAGCCTTTTAAAGGTGCCATGAGGTGCTTGAGGTGTATGTTAATGTAGATGGGGTAATTGTTGCATGTTGCTTTTCCTGTCAATATTTTACCAAACGTATATCCTGTATATCTCCAATTGTGCTAAAAACTACAAACTTAACATGTTGTCTTCAAGCAGCCACAAGATGCTACAGCAATTATTACAATCGTCACACAGAGGTATTGGAAGAAAGAACGTGTTCAAAATTGACTCTTTGGCCTGAAGCTGGTGCTACATGGGAGCTCAAAATGTATCTAAAATGAAAAAGATCCGTTCACTGGGGAGCATGAATGTGTGCATTTCACCACTGTGCAGCAACAGTATAGTGTTATCAAATTCATTCAATTATATTCGTGATGAACATGGTGTCAACTTCTAGTCACACACTTAAATAATGCACTAAATAGTATTAAAAAGGGAAACATTTTAACAGTATAGTTTTTATAACAACAGTTTTTAAGGATTTACTTCATTCCTGCATCTTATACTGTTCTAAAGCACTTACTATTCATAAACAAACAATCAACAATCCTTCATGTAATTAATATTTACTGAGAATTTAACACTCAAACACTCAGCTGTTATGTTTCAACAGGATTGGGTGGGTGTGGTTTGATCAGATGCCACCCACAGTGCTGGCAAAAATGAGCACATTTTGTTTCTAAACTGATTGGTGCACAGAAACACGTGACATCACCTTTTTTTTTAATCAAACTAAGCCCCGCCCCATTCAAACCAGGAAAAAGAGCACAGATAAAAGCACAACTCCAGAAGTCTCTGACCAAAACTGCTCTGACTTTGGCAGGAACAGTGGTGTTCGTGTGTAGGACCCCAATGCAGAATGAGAGAGGGAGATATATGGCGGTGATTGCATAACATTTATGCTGTCACTATGGAATTACTGTAATCCAAACACATTGAGCTATGTTGTACTTGTCAGTATGTTTTCTCTTATACTCACGGATATATCAGCTACTGTAAACAGTGTTATAGAAGGCATCCCTAGAGACTTTAAGGTATCCAAATTTGAAAATAGAATTAGTTGTGTCATTAAGCAATCTAGTAAGCAACAGTTTGGGGCTATTGGAGGTGTATTCTTCTTGTGTCCATCCACAAAGCATTCCGAGCCTACAGGCCTGGTAGATGAAATAAGTGGACTATGATTATGGCTTCTTGATGTGGAAAGCATCTACTTTGACAGTGAATTTGGAAGCTCTCTCTTGTTGTACAGTCAGCAGTGTTGTATTATTAACCACAAACTAGCAAACCGCCCATTCCTCTTCTTCCGCCTCCATTACTACTATAATGGCTTAATGTTTTCAAACCACTCTTCTAAGTGCCTCTTGCCTTTTACTTTTCCTCTCTTCCTGTCTTTGCATAACTGCCTCCTTCCTTCCCTCAGCCCTCACTTTCTCTAATGCTCCTCTCCTCTTTCCTGTACCCTGCGTGGCATCAGCCATTTTTTTCCCTGAAAAATGAGATTATCAGTCTGCTCGGAGGAATTATTGAGTCTTCTCCATATCCCTGCATATACGCTAGCCTCTCTCTTCACCTCCCTCCTTTTATCAAATGCACATCACACCCTCTCTTTGCCTCCAGTACAAATTGTAGAGACGGATGGTCAGGTGAGGGGTGAAACCTGTGACCACGTTAGTGTTTGCCTATTTTTTCCCCCCAGTATCCTCTCCTGCTGCCTCTCATCTAGGCAGGATGGATAGAGGAACGGAGTAAAGGAGGGAGGTTGAGATGGCCTCTGCTTATTTTTTTGTTTGTCTGCACGGCAGCCTAGTTCCTCTGAGTGGGGCCCTCCTCATCCTTATGACCCTATAGGGTTAGGTTATTTATCAGAAGCTTATGTAACATGCAGATATTGGATTTTGCTACTGATTCTTCACACAAATCTTGAAATAGAATCCTGAAATAGTTGTTGTTGTCATCTTGCATGCATTTCATGGGCAGGTGGCATGGTAGCCCCTTCCATCAGTGTGTGAATGGGTGTAAATAGGTGAATGATGACAAGTGAAATATGACAAGTAGTGTGAAAACCGTTTAGAGTGGTCGGAAAGACTATACACATACAGTCCATTTACCTCACACACCAGTAACAAATTAAAGTGTGTTAGTTGGGCCACCATGTTTATACTTTGTCATGTGAGTCTGTTTGATTTTGAGCTTATTTGTTGCTCTTTAGTGTATTTATTATTTATAGTAAGTTATTTGTTTTCAACCTATATGTGAGGAAGAGACATCCTCCCTTTTATCCCAGTGGCTTCCTGTCCTGCCCTCCCTCCTCCGCCGCCAACGAACCGACAACCAGGAGATCAACCGTCAACCAGGAGATCAACCGTCATAAGGCTACAGACACTGCCAGCCATGTCCTGCCTCTAAATCCCCCTTAAAAAATATATTTAGCATTTTAATGCACACAACAAGAGCCGATTTGCTACTCCTTTTTTAAACATATTATATTTCAAAAGCGTCGTTGTTTTTGTATTTATTAATAAGGAGAGAACATGTCTTCCCCCGCGCAGGAAAGGAGGTCTGGCGTTCAGCTGCTGAGCGCCGCGCTGCTGCTGCTGTTCTCGCTCTCCGGTAAGAAACCAAAACAGCCAAACCGATCGATGCTCCGATACATTGATACGCGACAGTTGGGATGATAGCGCCCGCAAACCGCTACATCGTTAGGCCTTTCCCTTCATATCTGACTGTGTGTGCGAGTGTGAGTGAGTGTGTGCAGGATGAGAGGGAGATAATGGTTGTAATTCGAGATAATGTCGGTTAATTGTCATCCCAGCGTTTCCCTAGTTTGACAGAAGCCATCCATTAATAAAACCAGACTGTTGTGGCTTTCTTGGACGGCTTTTAGCGAAACTGAATTCTGATCTGTTGTGGTACTTCTGTCATTACTTATTTCCCCCCTATACGAATCCATTTAGCCTCTGTTGACATATAAACCAGTGCCCTCGCGCTTCACAACCTTTAAACAGGGTTTTGGATGCACCATATAAAAATAAATATTGGCTCAGTCTGCACACAGGATGACAGTGTAGGCTGCACAATAGGTCTCAGTGTTGTGAGTGATGGCCAGAAATAGTCCTGTAATGAGGCGCTAACACTGTGCTGTTGATATTTATGGGCCTTGTATTCAGTAGCAGACATGCAATACAAACCTACTTATGGGGTCATCTAAATATTAGTTTTTGGGATTTATATAAACACAGGAGGGAGCAGATGTGCACAGCAGGACAGCCAATCCAAACCTGTTTGTGATCATTTCCAGATAAAAAAGATAGCCGACAGATCAAAACACGCTTCCACACAATATGGCCCACATCTGATCACGAGGGTGGATGATCACATGAGGCTTAAATATGGATATACAATCGAAAGCCAACCTTGTCCATCATTATACAAGCCAGTGCTGTGGTGATGTATGTCAGCGTTGAGCTTGTATAACTTACCTTCCCTTCCTGCTGCTTACTCAAGTTGCAATAATAAACGCTACAGTAAAGCCACTTGGTGTCACTGGTAAATGTGCAACATGTATGTGTGGCACACTAGTAAAACTCAACACCTCCAAGGCGAGGTTTATGAACCTGAGCAGGACACAGGTTGCGAGGATGGGTCATCCAATCAGTTAGGGAGAGGAGGGTAGTTTAGAAAGAGGCTGGATCACTATCTGAAGGATTAGCATGGTTGAATGTTTATTTGTACAGTTGCTCCTTTCTATCTCATTTTAACAGGATGTAGGTTCTGTGCTAAGGGGGGAAAAATGTAAGATCATTGCATTCCTCTTTAATTCTTATTTACCCCACTGTTTGATTGTCAAAATGAAAAAATATTGCATAAAATAAATCTTGTGTGCTGCCTTTCAGAAGAACACCGTCAGGCTAACAACACGTTTGTCAGTATTCCTGTGGACTTCTGCTGACTTGTGAAGCTGCTGCAGTTTCCCACTAATATTCTTTCTGCCCATTATTGTTTTAACTTTACTCAGCAACCCCACAATTACAGTTCCTGCAAAGACGCACTAGATGGCAGCAGCACACTGCAAAGACAAGGCATCTAATATTAATGCACTTGCATGGACTAATAGCATTATTACATTAGAAGCGTCAAATTACCACAATTCAGTCAAAACTTTAATGTAACAGCAATGCATTTAGTTTTCTGAGAGAAAAGAAAATTCAAAACCGACCCTAACGATAACTGCTACGAACAGTGGCTTTATAATTGAGGCCAGCAGGGAGATATTTCTATAAAAGGGGTAAGGGAGCTCCTTGTGCTTTTCTAATTAACAGAGAATCCTGGTTTAAATTACAGCAGAGCCTTTAAAAAACAAATACAAATAAAGGAAATAAAAAGACCACTGAATTTGCATTCGGTGGACCTACATTTTCCATTAACTGTTCCTTACTTTCCCAAATACAAATAAATGAGTTTTAGCTTTGTCTTGCTTCTGAGTATTCTTTTTTTCTTGAAACACTTCAACAAGAATCATTCATGACAGTGTTTGTCACAGTCACCATGACATTATTTATTTGAATTACAATGTATGTCATTCTGACATAGTATCATTTTATCCTTCAGCCTAGAATTAGATATTAAATAATAATAATCCAAAGATACCCTCCCTCTCCTGATTTTGCATCGTGACATGGTCCAACAAGCGTTGCCAATGACGTGACAATGTAGCAAATCCTCCGTAGTTGACAAAGAAAGTAGCATACAATTGAATGAATATGGCATTTATGTTACCCTTTAAAAAAAAACTTAATTTACCTTAACTTATATATCTTCCTTCCTATTGAACTATCAGTGCTTTTTTCTGTGCAGTTCTATAAGTATGTATACCTTGGCATCCCTTTGGAACACATAATTAAAACCTTTATTATTGTTTGTAATGCAGGAGTTAGAATTAGTGAAATAAATTACTTTAGAAATATATTTTGAAAATGTATGACGGCTGCTGATGTTTCCTTATTTATAAGATGTTAAGATGGACCCAGTGTTTCTCGTCAGATTCCTGTCCAGAAGCTTTACCTTTGTTTGGTGAACATGTGACCTTAACTGATCTAAACCATGTGAATAATGTTTAACACTGCCACCATTCCAAACTGCTATGTACATTGATCTCTGTATCTATTTACTTACATGTTTCTGTGTTTTATGTCGGTGTTTTTTGTTTGTATCTCCTGTAGACTCCATTCAAACCCTTTAAGTGCTTCTTCAAAGTTTCAGCATACTGTATCTTAAAGCACCCAGACTCTATTATGAGTAGACACGACTGTCAATAATGCATAACAGTGAAAGAGTGGAGGGGAGAGGAGGACAAGGAATAGAAAGTACCTTTCAACTCCGGTCAATATATTTCCATCAATAGTACTGGTGATCACAGAAGACTATGGGCTTGTGCAATAATTACGCCTGCAACACTGCAGTTCAATAAGGTCAGTGTCCTGGATAATGTGCTCCTGTCTGTGCTGATACAGTAACCTATCCCACAAAGACGCTGCAGACCCACACATGTTTTTGTTCATTACTTAATGGAGCTCTGGGGCCGATTGCTATCCCTGTCTAGTCATGACATAACCGGAGAAAAGCTTCTCCATCCGTCAGGTTTCTCCAGAAATGAATGTATTGACTGCTGACTGCTCCCCCTTTTGTTACCTGAGTGTGGAGTGCTGCAGTGTGCAGAATGCAGTGTGACTTTCTCCAAAGCAGGGGGCACTAGAGCTAAGTCCTGCAGCACTGAGTCAAAAGAATCAAAACCTAACAATACCAGACTTATAACAATTTAAAGGCAGCATGCTGGAGTCAGCATATCATCCACAAAACATCTGTAGGCTTTACAGGCTTTGCGCAGTAGTGTTTAAGTTGCAAACTCATGATTCACTTTTACGCCAATGCCCCTTTGGTGTGTTGAGAGGCAAAGGCATAAAAAAATACTTACCCGAATACCCAGAATCTGCTCTGTGCTGGCTGAGTGATGCTGACCAACCTCTTACTGCCATCTTCAATTGTAACACTTATCAAACACAAGCAAGTGTTCAGATGCCAAGCAGCAGCAGCAGCAGAAGAAGATAAGCACGTAACAAGTAATGTCTGGACCCACTAAAAGCAACTTGGAATTAAATAATTGTTTTTACCAGCAACCAATCTATCTGGACTCAGATTAGATGTTATGGTCTAACCAACCCCTCCATCACCATTAAGCCAATATTGCCCTGGAGATATATAAGGAATTTACAAGTGCTCCCGGTTATAGTTCTTTGTAGAGGCTTTGTGGTGAACTAAGGAGGTGGGGATCAGAGGTCAGACCCTTAAAAAAAAGCATCAGAGCCCTCACTGACGCTGCCCAAAGCAGAAGAGTAGAAGAGAGCCAAACTATCTGAAGGACGTCGTGTAGAGTTGCATAGCCCTCTGTAGAGATTTGGTTCCTTTGCAAAGGTTTCAAGAAGGAGGGTGCCCAGTTACTAACCCTAAAGCGTCAACACACTCAAGACCAGTATTTACTCCAACAAATCACTCAGGACCAGCACTTCTTAAACCCTAGATCCAGTTACAACCACCTTCAACACCAACATAAGTGAGTAATACTTTTAGAGATTGCACAACTGGGTCCTAGTGTATGATCATCATGGAGCGACTGTGGCGAAGTGGATAGCAGGGCCGTCCTTCAATCAGACGATCGGCGGTTCGATCCCCTCCACTAGTTGCCTGTTGTGTCCTTGAGCAAGACACTTAACCCCAAAATTGCTCCTGTAGCTGAGTCTACGGTGTAGAATTGTGATAGAATCTGAATTGTAAGTCGCTTTGGATAAAAGCGTCTGCTAAATGACTGTAATGTAATGAAAATGAGAGCCTCTAAATACTGAGCTGAAACCCTTTGTGCCCTTCAAGCAGCTTTACATCACTTTCAGAAGAGACCTTCAAAAGGTGTCTGTGGTTTTGTCAAGCTGGTCCTCGGCGGGTTCCTGCTCAGACTAACTTTGTCCATGCCATCCCACAGATGCCTAATTGGATTGAGATCTGGAGGCGAAAGAGTTTAGTCTAGTCCAGGCTACCTTAAAAAATATATTCACTGTAATATGTATTGAACCTTTCCTGACTCATCCAAGGATTGTAGTTTTGGGAACCATTATTCCTGTTGAAATCAAAAACATTTGTGCATACTGGTTGACAATGTTGCTTAGATAAGTTGTGGTGCCTCTCAGTTGGCCACAGCTTTCTTTTTTATTTATTTAATGCAAATTGGAACAGTGTGGGCCTCATTACTATTCTTGTGGAAATATAAGATGTACACTCTTTAAGAGGTTGTTCATACAACAACCATATATACAATCTGTTTGACTACTTCTTTTACCCATCAGTGAGTCAGGCAGACAGCCTTTCCACTCTAATAAATTAAAACTGTTATTTTTCACCAATACACACCTCTGCTGTGAATAGTGATGTGTGCATATACGTGCAGCCCAATGAAAAAATGACGTAACAGTCCTACCTACGTTTTACCTTCTTTTTTTTCTGCATTGACCTTGTGGGAGTAGGGAACAATGGAGGGAAATAGAAGTGCGTAAGAGAGAGAAGGCAAGGGGGGGGAGACCGGAAATTGTAATTTTGAGGGTAGTTATGGGGTCGGACGGAGGATAGTAGTAGGACAGAGGCGTGAGAGAAGGCAAGAGAGGTGGACGAAGATGGGAGAGGAAAGAAGAAGGGGCAGAGGGAGGGAGGAATCGCATGAGGCTGCTTCACTGCAGTATTTCATCTGTTAGCAAGCCTCTGCCTCTCTCCGTCTGCATCTGCCCCTTTCTCACTATCCATAGGACTGCTGAGTCAGCAAGAGCCTGTATCAAACTGTTTCTCACACTGCGTATTTGTGTATGGGTTGTAGTCGTGCGGTAGGCACTGTAACTGTATGGAGCGCGCACGTGTGGCTATGTGTGTGTGTCTGTGTCAGTGACTTTGGTGTTTAAATGTGTTAGCAGTGTGTACAGATAGGTCGTTGTGCTGGGATGACATTGACATAGCACAGCTAGCATGCCTAGCGCACTGCTGACAATGCACACATGAGGTTGTGTGTCATTGTGTGTGTGATTGTGTGTAATAGGAAGGGAGAGCAAGAAGCAGCTGCATTACAAGACACCTGACTGGTGAACGGTGCGCATGGAAAACGGTGTGTGTGTGTGTGTGTGTGCGTGCGTATGTATGTAAATTATACATACGGTGGGTTGGAGATGCAGAAATTGCATGTGTGTGTGTGGGGGTGTGTGTGGTGCAGAGAGGCAGGCCTGTGGAGTGGTGCAGCAGCAGTGGGAAGGGTGCCAGAAACACCCGACTGCAGAGGAAAGAATGGTGCAGAGTCCCATCACACACGCGCGCACACAAACACACACATACTGACTGAGAGGCACAGATTCTGTCTGGGGAGTGTAAGCCCATGCTTAAGACGTAATGGTAGAAGGGAGGAGGAAACCTGAGGAAACTAAACGATACTTTAATTTCATTTCAAGTTCCATGATATGCAGTTATATGCTTTTTTGCTTTCATTTTAGAACGTCGAAATGTAGAATATGGCTTACTGCAGCAGTCTAAATGTATATTTAACATACTACTGTGCAAGTATCATGATCATGAGAGCCAATAAAAGGCTTTTGTTGCCTTTCAGTGTTCCATAGACTGTGCTATCCTGCCATCCCTCCTGATAACTTAATCAACTGCAATGATAGTAATGACTTTGAATACACTTTGATGCCCACACTACATTAGTGAAATTGATTTAATCCATTTAATTCTACTGTTTTCATGAGGTCAAATGTGTCGATGCCAGATCACGGTTCCAAAAAATCATCATCCCCCAGTTTCAACAAAATCATACCGGTGATAACTGAGAAATATTACATTTGATGCCATCAGTCCACTATATTTGACTGTTCCTTTAACATTAGCCATCATGATTTGCACAAGTACTACATGAATATAAAACAATAGAAATATTATAATGCTATTTCATTAATAAAGTGTTAAACCTGCTTACAATGAGGAGATGCCAAAAACAACATATCTTGCTTCCACGACACTAACTATCTCTATTATTCCATTCATGGGGTTTGACATAATTTAGCTTTATTACAGTGTATTCAGCGTAGCCATATTCAAGTGGAATAATGCCATTCCACAGCTACCCGCAATCAAGCTCTTCATTCAATTATCACAAATGACAATTTTTAAAGCTAAGATCCCTGTGTTTCAACATGGATGTCACCTTCTGTAGCAGCAATAGATAACTGAAATAATGTGCAAACCCTCAACAAAAATAGCGATGTTGTTGTGGAAGCTTATGTGGAAGCTTTTTTACTCTCTAGACAGAGCCGCTGCTTGGAAATTGCAATAACTCCATCTAAAGAGGCATATGCTGTGGATTTAAATGGATCAAACAAACATGCTGTGAGATACCACTTTCTGTTTGCTGTCTATGTTTTAGAGTTTACTTTGCTGGAGATGTTAATACAGAAGACATATTGTTTGATCCGCAATCACTTTGCTAGACAGCGCAGATGTTTTACTCGCATTAACGGCATTATTAACACTGGTGTTGTTGTTATTTGCAGGTTGTTTGAGCATGGATGTGATCATGCCCGGTAGCATTAATGCACTGAATGGAACAACTATCAAAATCCCCTGCACATTTACTTCCTGCTATAAGATGGATCCTAACAAGTTTGTCATGAACTGGACCTACCAAGAAACACTTAATGACACAGAGGAGATGGTAAAATGGCTTGTCATTATGCTAAACATCTACAACTACAACTATAGGTGTCTACATTTGAAAAGTTTAAGCCTGTTATGGACACTCTCTCTCTCTCTCTCTCTCTCTCTCTCTCTCTCTCTCTCTCTCTCTCCATAGATTATGATGTACCATAAGAAAAGAGGAATGGTGCCTCTGCGCTCGGACCGGTTCGGAGATAGGGTCAAGTTTGCCGGGAACCCGGATAAGAATGACATGTCAATCACTCTATCCAATGTTCAGATCGAGGATGAGGGGCATTACAACTGCAATGTGATAAACCCCCCAGACCGCATCCAAGGACATAATGGCTTACAGCTCAATGTTGTTTCCGAACGTAAGATACTAAACCTACACTTTCTGAAGATACTACACTGCATAAATCATAATCCTTGCCATAAAGATACCCACAAACTGCATCTCTCAAACCTTCAAATTTACCCCTCGGCTACCAAACGTACATGCAGTATTCAGTGCTAAACCAAAATGTATATTTTCAAGGGAGAGTGCTGCTTTAAAGAAACATTCCTTGTGTCAAGTGTTAGGGCTAGATCTTGCTATCGAAGATATTACTTACAGCTGCAACAGCAGGGACAGCTGCACTGCAAACTGATAGCCCTTGTGACTCATTCATATTGTTATAGTTGCACCACAATATGGCTAAAAACACTGACTTTGTAGGTTGGCGCAGTAAGCTATGCATTGGTATATGTTGACAAAAACAGACTTTTGAAATGCTGTAACAGAAAGAACCTAGAATTTGGACTTATTAATGACTTTTCTTCTTATCGTGAAATACTGTATTTGTTGTCAAAAGTGGCGTAAAAGTTATCATTTGCTTGCGTTTTGCATTGCACTGAGCTCTCTCTGCCACTGTTCTTTAATGTTGCTAAATGCCATACAGTGATCATAAATAACACACTGTGTGTGTGTGTGTGTGTGTGTGTGTGTGTGTGTGTGTGTGTGTGTATCCTGGAGTGTGAAGACCTAATGGTGATGAGTCAGCTTTTTACTTATTAATGACCAACAAGAGGTTGAACTTCGTCCCTCAGCATCTTTTTCGCACCCACACACACTCTCACACACGCACATGACCCTGGCTAACTCAGCAGCACTTTCTTTCTTTCCACTCTGTTTAATCAGCCCAGTAAAGCTTTTAGCCAGCATTGCACTTGTCTCCATCCTTTGTCTACAAACTATTTGACCCTTTATTCTCCTCTCCTCAGTTCCCCCTCCAAGGGATTCGACCATTGCAGTTGCGATTGGGGCATCAGTGGGTGGAGCATTAGCTCTGCTGATCCTTTCCATGGTAGTAGTGAAATGTCTTCGCCGACACCAAAAACAGGAACTGATTTCAGAAGAGAAGATGGAGGAGGAGGGAAAACTGGAGGCTGAGGGTGTTGCAGAGGAGGGAATCAAGTAAGAAATCTCCCCATAACATCCTAAATCTTCAAGTAGTTACTATAGCAGAAGCATCAAGATGCAGAAGCATCAAGAAAGTGTGTCTCGTTTGAAATGACATATGAACATCAGCAGCATACCGACAGTCACCAGCAGCATACCACTAGGAATCAATATGCCAATGAATTAAGAGTTGTATATTATAGCCGTTTCGGCACTTTGTGATCCTACATTTAACTTAAGCACTTTTTAACACCCGCATTATTGTGTCCATAAAACCTAAATTCTACAGCCCAGTCATCGGCAAACCCAGCGTATGGGTGGGCCCCAGGGGGCCAGGCTGACCCCCAACCAAGAGAAAATCAGGGATGATGATGATCTTTGTTAATTGATGTGCATTATCCAAATGTTTGTTATATATTTAATTATCTTGCAACATTAGGAATATCAAAGTGAAGCTTGAAAAAAAGAAATGTTTGTGTTTGACTGTGAGATAGTCCTCGTAAAAACAACAGCTTGTCAAAAATGAAACGGTGTTGGAGTAGAGGAGAAATGGAAGAGCGCACAGATTTGTTACATCAGAAACAATGTGAGACTATATTACTTTGCATTTAATAAGGTGCCAGAGTGCTTAAAAAGCATAAAAATATAGCTTGTTTATCAAAATATTCCCACGGGAGGATCCCCCGGACTCCCCTGTATTCCAGGTTAGCCCCATGTTGACTTGTATACGTCTGCTGGTCCAAACCACGTCCACACATTGGCAGCACCCCCCAGAAGATAGCTGCATTTCGGTTAATGACCTCACCTATGGTGTTTCCAGATAAGTGCAAAATTCAGACACGTATGCTGCATATTAATAGGGACGATGTGCTGATGATTATATTATCAGCCTTATCAATACACTCACGTGCTGGCACTGCCTATTTTGTTTACATTAGGCCCGCACACGGAAATAAAATGCCTGTGGGGATTTATGCATCCCGCCCGGTCTGGTCACTGGTCTTTCTTCTGTATGGACTAGTCAATCGTACAAACATCTACTCCTACTCCTAAAATTACTGTATGCTGACATGCAGTGTAACAAAAACACACATGTTTTTAGCCTATTTTGAAATGTGTTAAAGTGCAGGTTTACAGCATGGTCCTCAGTCTCTGTCCAAGATGTAATTCGTACAAAAGAAAAAACACACAGCTCAGACATAACTCTGTCTTTGTCACTTTAACTACCCTCTTCTCTCCTGTAATTGGATTACAAACATCAAACCTTCTCCCTCTATTGATGTTGTCGGGCATCTCTTGGCTTTTATTTATAGACAACCATAGCTGGGTCATCTGATTGAACCAGCGGCCGGTGGAGCTCTCACCCCCAACACCCCCTCCGGTAAATACCTGCTCATGTCACCCAATCTGGACTGTTGTCGTCTGTCATCAACACCATGTCTGCTACAGAACTTGACATGGACCGTATCGAGAAAAATATGAAATACAACTAATCAAATAAATAAAAATCAAAGTCAAAACCAGACTGACAGGACACTGCTCTCTTTGCATGTTACATAATACATTAAGAATTGCAATTAGTAGAATTGCAGTAGCCAACAGAACCACAAACGTATTTATCCCTCTGTCAAAAGAGGACTGTGGATGTGCACTGTGTTAAAAAAAGAAACGCTTATACAATATGTGTATGCATGTGTGCAAGCGTACAGGTTCCTTTGTGTGTGTGTTGTGTGTGTGTTTTGCCCCAGATCTCTCTACCTGCTGGCTTCATCTCGAGAGAAGATTTTTTTTATTGGGGCATCTACCAAGAATATTACAATCATCGGTCAAATATTGTTCATTCTCTTCTCCTCTCTTTTCTTTCAGACATAAGCACTCCCTACCTGAAGATCTATAGTAACCACTGCTTGAATCATTGTCCACTGATACTTCCATATCTTTTGCGTGTGTGTGTGTGTGTGTGTGTGTGTGTGTGTGTGTGTGTGTGTGTGTGTGTGTGTGTGTGTGTGTGTGTGCGTGGTGGTGGTGGTGGTGGGGGGGGGCTGAATGTGTCTGTGTGAGTGCGTATTTCTATATGTCTGTGTGAGCTGCGTCTTTTTCCTTGAAATAAGCCAGGGAACTTACCTGCTAAACACATGCTACTTTTTATTCATAGCCACAAGTCAACTTCAGGGACTATCTCACAATGAGTCAATCTCTCAATAAGGATTGGAATTTTCATCACACACTAATAGGACATGCAAGGGCTGGGCGGTATGACCTAAAATGTATACTACAATATAGTACAGTACAATATCACAGCGTCACAATATCTAATTTTATTGCCTGAAGTTTATTATATAATGAATTAACTATTAATAACGCTATGAGTGGCTGGGGAGGCAGAGCTTCATACTGCAGACTGCACAGCAAATGTTGTGTGTGTGTGTGTGTGTGTGTAATGGTAAATTGTTCAGTTTCCACTCTTTCAACTGCTGCAGTTTAGCTTTGAGAATTTTGGAGGGTGAAATGTTTTGGTTTAACATCCTATGAACCCAGTGTCTTTCAACTCTGCCTTAAATGCATCTCTCAGTATTGGCACCATGCCTTAATTAACATGCACAGTTGCATGTGTTATCCAGAGAGAGAGAAAAAACATTCCTCATACCTGCGTGGATGTTTTCCGAGCAAAAAAACATCGCCCTGCATCGTCAGCAGAATCTGATTCTGCACTCTGCTCAACAGACCTTTTTCACAGCAGACATTTTGACTTCATAGCAGGAAAAGCACAGGTGGTACTAATAAAATTAGCGAGAGCGCTGCTCTATTCAAGTGCCCCTGCAGGTCATGACAGTAGCTGTGGTTTTTATTTTGCATTTTTAAGTTGTTGAAATTACAGCCCCATGACATTACCACTGTCAGTGGTAACACAAAATGATGATGATTAAGTGTCTGAAATTTCAGTTTATTCTCACTCACCGCTCACCATAGAATACACAATTGAATGTCTATTATATACGGAGTAGTGAATGAATGAGGGAGCGATTTCAGACACAGCCAGGGTGACAGTGAGCCAGCATGAACAATACCAGGACTCTGACACTGAAGCACCGAAATGGAATTCAGCCATCATTATGTTGTTATTTACACCTGGGATTTTTCTATTGTGACATGTCAAAATGTCTTCTGTGAAAAAGGGCTGCACTGAGTAACATGCAGTGAGTTGAAGTGATTATTTAAGAGTACTTTATGCAACATAAAGGGTAACGTGGACCCTTTCCCCCCATGTTATTGTATTTAAGTGATTAATAGGAGCAAGGATGTTTGAAACTGGTCCAGTATTCAGAGAGAACGCTGCAGACCTAAAGGAACAGGCTGTAATGTAATCATATCGGGCAATTGCGCACCGTCAATTCACGCCCACTAAAAGTGCTTGTTTTTGCCACTGATAGGCTCAGGTTGTTAGTATAAGGGCCTGACAACATTATGGAAATGACCAAACAGAGAAACCTTTCACTTCCTTCTTGTTACCGTTTCATGTGACTTGTTGCCGTAAGACGACGTGAGTGAGAGTTTGTTATGTTGGAGTACAGAAAGCGTAGTTTAGTGATTTTTAAAAGATTTTCAATGTCATAACTGAATATTTGGCTGATTTCGACAATGTTGATGCGATGTCAGACACCAGAACTAGACTTCTCCGAGTGAGACACACAACAACAAACGAACCGGATCAATTGAAAGGTAAAGAACATGTTTTTCTCTGTAGGGTCCCCTCCATAATGTTGTCAGACACTTATTATAACAATCTGAGCCGGTCAGTGGTAAAAACATTCACTGTATTGGATGTAAATTGACGTAGCGCAATTGTGCTTCATCGATATGATCACTTTGCAGCCCCTTTAGCAGCTGCAGTGTTCTCCCTCAATACTGGACCATTTTCAAAAATTGTTGTCCCCAGTTTCATCACAAAAACATTGGAAATAGGGTCCATGTTGAAAAAAGACAGATGTCACCCTTTAAATTCATTCTTTAGTAACACAAACAGCATCGCCCAATCTTTATATTCCTACTGTATGTTATTACTGGTTATACCGTCCACCCCTATGACAGAAACGTCTGCACCCATCCAGGCCTTGTCTAGAAGAATGATATGTTAGTGTGCCTGAATACAGAGGTTACAGTAGCAGACACAGATGTTTGTTCCGTTATTTATAGGATAAAATGTGTCTTTATATCAGACCATACAACACTTACAATATCTGTGACTGCAGTACATTGTGCACTTATTTGCACACACTGCATAGGGATAATTGTCAGTAACAGTGATGAGCTTTCCTCTCAGAATGCTGCCCTACATACATAATGTTACTGGATGAAAAGGATGGTATTAGAGATAAAGTGAAGTGAATTATCGCTGATATATGACAGAATTTATGTCAGAAACATATCAAAGACTATTTTAAGTGGAAAAACTCACATTGCACCTACAATCACGTAATTCCTGCCAGTGACAACCATTATTAATATGTATGGGAGGACTTAATAAAGGTTGCCCAAAAAGTAGATTTTACACAGCCACCGTTTTATAGTAATCCTTACCATGACAAATATCACACGCATATTAATACAGGAAATAATACCAAATGATCCAAATTAGAACACAAGATGCTTGTGTTCGTGACTGACAGAGAGGTGCTAAATTGAAAATAGGTAGAATCTGCTATTTTGTCAATTTAAAGCATGTACAGCTTACTATACTGCCATGAATGCATGTCAAACAGTGCATATCAAAAAGAAAAATATTATAATAAATTAAGAAATGTAATCATGTTCTGTTTAATTCATTAACTTGATAAAGCCACAGCAATGTGAGTCAGTCAAAGCATGTTTGAGCTTTCTCATATGTAGCAATCATTTATCAAATATTATAATACCAGAATTTTATTTCGATTTCATTTTGATTCATGCATAAATATGTTCTGCTTACATATTTGATTTATAAAGTCTCAGAGGTATTTGGTTGCACATAGATGAGATTAATCTGCCAACTTCAAGATTCAAAAATCTTTGTTTACATTATGAAAAAATAAAAGCTTCCGTTCACATAATCTAATCTATATATTTTTTCCAACTGGAGCCCGGTTTAAGAGACAAAAAAACTTTAAATTGAGCCATTACACCTCAATACAAACACATTGTATTTGTTCATTTTAAAGCAGATTAATATGTAATAGTTATGAAAGTTTTAAAACTTACATCCTAGCTCTGTCTCCAAAGTTATGCCTTTACCTCATCAGTGGTGTATCAACATGTATATATTGTTTTGCACATTAACACATTCATACCAATTCTAATATAATCAGTTTAATTAGTGGAGAGCATGCGGATGGAATGGAAATGAGGACATCACATAAAGCTCACTTTAATAAGGTGGTATATGGGAAAGTTGGACCGTTATAGAAACATGGCATGATGATTGTATGGTTAAATGGGACATGTATTGGTAGTGCATTTTTTTTGATCATGTCTTTGGTTGGAGCACCTTAAATGTAAAAAAAAATATTCTCTTGATATTAATATTTAATGTCCACTTTTACATGTTGCAGCATGTGAGCTTTGTTATTCTCTGAATGTTGTTTTAACTATGTTGTGATGACAGGCCAGCTGTCACAGAGTGATGTCTCTATGATGCCTGTAATGCTGTGTCATCCAGATTTCGGAGAGTGGTTGGCACTTCCAAATCTGGTGGCTTGGCCATTCCTGGTTTCTGACATTTAAAAAAAAATATGTACAGGCCTGTGTTAAGGCCTATAACTTAATAAGGGTTTTTATGGTTTTATTATTCATGATTTTATAATTATATGTGGTGTATTGTGTGATCAATATGGTCATTTAACACAATCATGCTGTTAAGAACTATAATAAAATGGTGATGTATTGATATATTCAAATAGTTGGCTGTATGCATTTAACTGCAGAGTTATTTGGTTGGGAGAGCCCCGTCTGACACATTTCGTGGGACACTGCTATCTGAGTGGGTTGAAGCTTGTTTAAGTTGCAGGGTTTGTGTGGTTCACCCATGAGGTGAGGACTGATTAACATTTGGGGCTAATTCATATTTGGCGGTATGAAGTCAGATAGATTACTGTATATTGTATATACTGTATTTCTCAAACAACTAAACTAACAAAAACATTAATATTGTACGATGAAGTAGACAGATTTATCATTGTGCATCACTGTTTACCATCTCTGGCTATGATTCTGCCCACAATAGTTGCTCTTGTACAACTTTAAATGTCAGTGAACACCAAACTAATGCTTGCACTTTGCTGCCTCTGAACATGCAGCTGTCATTACATTGTGTATTTTGAATAAAGTTGATTTTGCAAAATGTCACAGTTTTCTGTATTTCACTTTGTATTCATCTTTTAATTATCGATACCTGCTTCTCCTTTTCAAGCCTTTCCCAGCTCACACTGGTCAAGAAGCAGGGAACACCACTGTTTATCACCAGTCTGCTGCAGGGCTGACACCTATAGCAAGCAACCATTTACAACTACATGCAATTTATAGTCCACTAGCATGTTTTTGCACGGTGGTAGGACACTGAAGAAGCAAAGTGGACACATGCAGATCCACACAGAAAGGCCCCAGCAACTCCGTTTAAAGCCTTATATCAGAGCATGAGAGTTTTGACTGCTCCACAGTATGCTCATGTGCTTTGACCCTACGCATGTATGTGAGCAGCAACAAGTCTCAAACTCAGGAAGCCAAGCTGCGCTCTGATCTCATCATGGGGGGGACAACCTGGAACTGCTCCGCTGAGAGTCAGCCAGAGGTGACTTTGTGAATGTAGACTATGTATTTTCAGCGTTTGCAGACAAATGGGATTCATTTTGGTTCTGAACTGTAGCCCAGATTTAAAAAAAAACAGCCCTGTGCGCGACACCAAAATAGTGCAAGGCTGTCTATAACACTATTAAACAGTATTTTAAAAATCACAATAATTTCAAGCGCGAGGTATTTCAGGCTACAAAGGATCTACCAGCTGTGCGTTTGCATGTATTTGATTGGCTGGTTCAGTTCCGGTCAAAGCAGTGCATCGCAGTAACAGTTGAGCCTGGTTCAACTTTTTTTTTCTGGATGACCCTGCATTTTTTTTTTTTTGCCAGAGCTCGTTTGCACCCTCACTGCGTCAGCCCAGTGGTCTCGTTCATATACATGAAGGGGTCTAATATTTTACATGCAGTGCTGTTGTTCGAACACGGCTAAAAGAAAAAGTTTCATTGATAATCACATTAGTTTACAGATAATGTGTGTCAGTTCAGATGACTTAGGTGCTATAGTAAAATAGGCCACTGCGCAGACTGTCAATTTTAACCACAGAGTGGGACCATAAATGGAATGCACATTTCTTTTGTGGATTTTTTCAAGCAATTGAATTATGAGTTGTTGAAGTTAAGAATTCATTACTATCATTACTACCTCCGTAGATTGCGTAGTTTTCATCCAAAAAAACATATTCAAGACAAAACCATCAAAACAATTACTAAACAAAACCAACCAATGATTAAATTGCAAAGTGTGCATTCAATAAGGACTATGACACATGTCATGCACTTCAAGAATGTTGTATTGAATTATACAAAATGTTATTGTGACTATATAAAGCCAGTGAAACAGCAAGTAGAGTAGAGGAAGAATAAGACAATGTGTAAGATACCTAATAAGTGTATTTAAACTTTCTAGTTGCAATTACACTACGCGCATACACACACACACCCCAACCCATAGACTTTGCAATCTTTTTTAACATTTTTGTACTTAAACCTTTTCGACATCAAGCCAACGTCTGGCCAACATCAAGCAAATCATAGCAGTTTCCAACTAAAATCCAACTCCAAGCCATGAGACTATATAAGGCTGCACAACAAACTGTGAGGCTGAAAGCCTCCAACACAAATTCTCCCCCAAGAGGCCGGCTGCATATTCTGTACAGGTGTGTACTGCAGACCTGCTCTTAACTTTAGAGAGGACTTACCTTTTAATGGTCCCTGTTCCCCACCGACGGAACGATGGACGGAGAGACATAAAAACAGGATCACAAACCGCGTGGGACAAAACAGACAGGAAAAAGAGAGGAATGGGACGCAAAGACAAGAACGGAGGGAAGAACAAGAGAGTAAGAGGCATTCAGCAACATTTACAAAGCAACAAAAATATGAAGAATTGATGGGAAATTGATGAGGTGTAAGAAATGAAGAAAGGGTGAGGAAAAATAGGAAGGACAGATGAAAAGGAGAGGTAGAGAGAGGCCCGCCCCACTTGTCCTCCTCCACTCAGGATGCTTTCTGAAATCTGCTCACTCACCGGCTGGTGCAAAGAGAAAGAGAGAGATATGGAGAGTGGGGGGGGCAGGTTGAAGTAAGGGGTGAGAAGAAGGTTAATCAGAGTGGGAGGTGAAAGTGGTGGGAAGATGAAGGTATGGAGAGAGAGAGACGATACGGGCTGAGAGCTGAGTGTCTCTCAGTAGCTGTGCTCGGACCGGCTCAGCTGTGTGGCTTCACTGCAGCATTTCGCTGCCCTGGCCGTCCCAGAAACAGATCCTCCGCTCTCCCCCTCCCTCCGCCTCTCATCTCACCTCCTTCCGTTGCCTCCTGTCATCTCTCCTCCCCTTGCTCCTGTCGCCCCCCCACCCCCTTTCTCTCCTTCTCCCCTGTCCACTCTTCCCATCTTTCCTCCCCTTGAACTTCTCTTTCCTCTTACCCCTCCTGATCCCTAACACTCTCCTCTCCTCTCATCAGTGTAATGTCCTCTTTTGCTCCGCCTCCGTTCTATACACAGCATCCAAGGTCACCCTGTCCAGAGGCAGGTGTGTGTGTTTGTGCGTGCATGTGTGCTCGCATGTGACTATGTCTTGGTGTGCATATGCAAAGACACATGTATCACTGTATGTTTGCATTCCATTCCCCCTCTCCTCATATATGCGTGTGTATTTATGTATTTGCCTCTAGCATCCATTGACGTATTTATCTACAAGGAGCTTGCTGCATCATGGTATGTATCTCACTCATCTATCATTACACCCCCCCCCCCCCCTACTAAAACCTGGAAATGACAATACCCGACACGTGCACGTGCGTGTTATGGTCAAGCATCCAAGCAAAATGCAGGAAATGTTAACTGACTAACTACAGATAAATATGGTGCAACCGCAGCCACACTAGAGGAAAAATAACAATAAAGAAAACATCAGAATAAAAACTATAGCTCAAAGGTTTATGTTTAAGCTAAGATAGGATTCAAGCATCTATATACTTGTGGAGGTTTGTATCAGCAATAGAAGAAAAAAATATTTGTAAATGTCCTCGCATCTTGTTATTCTGTTCCTGTAGCCTGACAAGCAGCACGAAGTGACGATGCAGTGGGTGTGCTGAGTCGGGGGTGATTGTGGTTACTTTGAGTATGACTAATCGGATGCATGAATAATTTTCTGTGATATGTGGCTGGACCAAGGGTTCAATTATGTTCCACAGTAAAGTAGGTGGTGGTGGTGGTGGGGTTGTACATGGAGTGCTAGCAGTTAACAGATGGGGAACAGTCCCCTTTGCCATGCCTGTGCAAGTCTACAGTGTGTCAAAAGGCAGCTCACCCACTAAGGTCCAGCAAGGTATTTGTACACTTCAATCGTTTTAGCAGTTACAACAATAAAAGTGTCCTGCAAAAGCAAAGACAGATAGATCCCCTTGCTTGCTAATATTAGGTTTTACTTGTCCACGTTTGAGTGAAATGGGAAGTTGTATTCGGTATATAAAAAATGGGCCACTGACGTTGGTGATTACTGTTGATGCGTCGCTCAATGTGCGAGGAAGTCATGAATCTTGGGAAGGAGGTCAGACTGCACATTAAAGTTGTGGACTTTGGTGATCCTTCACTGCCGCCGTGTTGTGTTGAAGGCTAAACTAGATTGTGTACTGTCCTGGTGGTTCCATGTGATTGACATGTTACTGCACCTATGTGCCTTGCAGGCAAAGGCATATCAACTGAGACCAGTTTCTGAAGTTAGTCTGTGACAATCTGATTGAAAGCCAAAGAACATACGTCAAGGCCAGGTCTTTACAGTACAGTCACGTTTGCTGATTGTAAAGGTTTCAAGGACAGACGACGGAGGATAGGCTGAGCTCTGGTCCACAGGCCTCAAAGGATGCTGTCTGGGCCTTTTGCCCAAATTGGCAGTTGCTGGTTTGTAGTCAAATGTACCAAGCAAATCATTTCAAAAAACATCTACAAAAAACCCTGTGTCATGCAAATAGTAAAGTCTAAATGTATTAAAATACACAGGCCCGTGCTTGTGTACATGCAGTATACTGCATATGTAGTGCCTTAGAACAGTAATGCAATACCGAAAGGTTTCTATGGTGTTACTGTTGTGTTTTCATTTCAAAACAAGCCCTTCCAAATACGTACAGTCCTACTGTAGAACTGAAGAGGGAACAAGAAAGAGATAAAACATGACATCTTGCCAATGTATTAGCCTGCCAAATCGAGAGTTTAGTAGGAGCATGAAATGTGAGACGCATGAAAGTGGAGACAGGCGTAAAGGATGCAGTGAAGACGGAGGTATGTGGTCTATGGGTGAAGCACCCAGCACGTGTCCGACTCTGAGACCCTCTTGAGTAAGGCTGAGTCAGCCTTACCGCGCTGGGTGCATGTGTGTGTATGTGCGTGCATGTGGCAGCAGTTATCGCCCCCTGCCTCCCCCTCGCCATTCCACTGTATCCCCTCCTTCCCTCTCTCTCACTCTCTCTTCGTCTCTACCGCTGCAGTACCTCTCCTGCTCACTCCTTCCTGCGCTGGCCGGGGAGACACGCGCTTTCTGCTTTTCCTGCCTGGCTGCTGGCTCTGCTCCAGCATCCCACCGTGCCTCTCTCGTGCGCTCTCCTCCCCACCTCCAGCCTATGTCTCCTCCTGTGGGTTTTACCAGCCAGCCTGCTTCCCTGGCTGCTGCTGCTGCTGCTGTTGGAGCTGTCTCACACCACACTGCTGCGCCGCTACCTCTCTGCATTGCTTCTCCTCGCTGCTTTACGCCTCACACTCTCCCTCGCTGGATAATCAACTGCTGAGTGTGAAAGAGACAGCGACAGAGGACGTGAAGGGAGGGAGAGAGACAGAGAGCCTGCACTCTTCATTCAACTGCTGCTGCATTCTTCTCCTTCAGTTTGCCTCTGCTTCTCTGGCCTGCTTGGAGTGAAGGAATTTATCCTTCTCTCTTTGCGCTTCCTCCCTCTGTTCATTCCTGGGACAGAGTGCAGAGGAGGAGAGAAGAGGGAGGGACCTGAGAGCAGGACTTCAGCTGCACAGCTCAGTGTCCCGCCTTGCTCCAGAGACACATGAGACAAACACACACAAACACACAAACACATTTGCATAGATTGGACACAGTTCAGGCCGACCAGACTGGCAGACGGGGGACAGATTGACAAAGGCACACGTTCTGTACACACACGTAGACAGACACGAAAAAACAGACAGACGGACAGACAAGTGGTGTCATGGCGTCAGTGGACAGCACCGGTTCAATTGTCTCTGGTCGGCTGAGATCAGGGGATCTGCTTCACACTGGTCTGGCAGTTGCACTGCTGCTCGGTGAGTTATACTTCTCTCTGTACCTTCAGCTGCCCTGTCATTCCTCACTCTTCCACTATATCGCAACATTACACAACAACATTGCACTTCTTTCCTCTGTATAGCATTTTCACATGCCTCATGTTGTCTTTACATTCCTCTTGTTTTTATGCCCTCTTCCCCTTCCTTTCTTTTGCTTATTTTTGTATGCGGCTCTAGGTGGGTGGTTCACAGCTTTCACAGTAAATCTTTACTCTTTTTTTTGTCATTACTCCACGCCAACATCTGCTGTTCTATCACGTCTGCTTTGGCTCCCCTGTCTCATCATTCTCGTTCCACATCTTAAGGCTAAAATGCATGGTGATGTCACAGGTGATGTTTACTTGTTGCTGTGCTGAGGGCATCAAGGTCAATATTTAACATCCAACTCTTGCCCGTTCTGAATTGGACTTGCAGTCTGGACTTGAGCTGAATGAGTGACTCACTAGATGCCTCTTCATGCCTGTATTTAATAATTTTTCAGGAGGGAAATTGATAAAATGCAAAGAAATAAAAATGTAGAAAAACATATGTACTCTAAGAGTACATAAAAGCATTTGTTATAGCTACAGTTATAACTTGTGTGTGTGTTATGGGGGGGAGGGGGGTTGTAGTATCACTGGTAGTGACGTAGTGGTGCGGTGCAGTGGTGATTTGTGCTTCTGCTCATACACTCTGCCTCCACATCGCCAAATGTACTGCTCTCTCTCAGTTGTTTTGAAACTTAACACAGTTGAGCCTTAAGACACAAAAACAAGACCAAGGAGTTTACGTTAAGTACTTCATTTAAGTGCTACCCTTAGGTAAGGTACACCAAATTATGATATTTCATATTATCTTGATCTTAATTAAAGTCCACTCTACACCCAAAAATCTCATGCAGGAATATTTTCACAGCTAGCAGCTGTTTTTGCTCTTGTAATTGTTTGTTTTCACATTCATTCTTTCTTTTGGGGATGTTTTAAGTACATGGTCCACAAATATATTGCTGTTACTGATTGTTACTGAATTCACACAGTTTATGTTAAAAAAAAAAGTATTGCATTTCAGTCAAGATTAGTCTTACTTGAGCATTTGTCACAATGGCCCCAGTAAAACCAATCTGGCGTCAGCTTATCACACACTAAATGCTTGTACAAGGTCACTAGATGAGAAGATTAAAAGGTAGAACATTTGTGACGAACAAATGAAATATGAGAAAAGCTAACAACTAAATAATTCTGTAAAAAACAGGAAAAGAAATACAGGTTATGGTCATTGGGTCATACAAAAGTGTTGAAAAGAGCTAAATCCAACACCATCTTGTCATTGCACCATCATTAACACCATATTGTCTCGCCACAACACGTGACATTTTACCTGTAACATTGTGACATAATGCTCTATTAAGGATGAGTGAGGATGAATGAAAATCACACTCACTGATAACTACATGTGACCCATTTGGACTCCAACGGAGAACACTGCAACAAGGGAGTTCTCTTCCGCACTGTGACTCACATCAACAAGATAGCTGTATTACTTTGAGTACATTATACAGTAGCCCGCATTCCAGATTTTAGAATCTTTAGAGAGAGAGATTTTATTTGGCAAAGTTATCAAAATAACTCAGTAATCCTGCTTTATCACGCAGGCAACAAAACATGTGTTTTTAGCACTTTGTTGTCTTTGGTTGTATGGTTTATTATAGCGTTGGATGCTAGTCTGTATATTTAGTTGTGTTGCTTCACCTTTGGGCTATTTGCTGTTGTAATTAGTAGGTCACCTTCTTTTATTCTGTTCTTAATTGCTACGAGATCTGGTAAATCCGATGCAGTTGAGGCACGATAAGACAATCTTATTTCAACAAAAAAAAAAAAAAGGAACCAGTAGAACTGTTACCAGAGAGTTAAACGGTGTACAACCCTGTATAGCAGCATGAAACTTACATCTTGCAGACCAAATAAGGGATGGAAGGTAAAAAAAGCAACAAATTTAACAATCTCTGGTGTGCTGAAAGTGTTTTAGAGGAAAACACTCCTATATAGATCTCTATATCTGAAATGTTTGATCTAAAAACAAACCAGGTCCCACTGTGGTCCCTTCCCTATCATCAATCGATCACCATCATTCCCTCATGTTCTGTTGTTGACCTTCCTAAGACCTTGAACCAAACTCATTTTGTGGAAGCCGTCTTTGGGTGTCAATCCAATAACAATTCACAGGTTCTGATTTGTTAAGGTGCTGTCTTTCCATTCTTTGCAGTTCTTCAGTTTGTGATATCATGATGAATCAAATTTACCCCTGCTGCAATTGCCATCTTATTTGTGGCAGTGTTGTCTATCTCCATTCTCCAACATGACACTACTTAAAATCACTATCTATATTCTGCAATTTTCTAGAATATACAGCATATGGTTATGCATCCTTATATGGCCATTACACATCTGTTGAAATGTCATGCTTGTATAAAACCAACCGTTTCACATTATTCATTTCCTTTGGAATTACATTCCTTTTCCAAAACATTGCAGCAATCTCTTTCAACAGAACCATTGGAAACAGAAATAAAGCCGGGGAAAATACAAATGAAACAAAACTCCAATCAAAGCCAGATGTGGAATAAAGAGAAAATAATGTATATATTCAAATATTTCTAAAAGTCCTGTCCTTTAAACTACTCAACAACTCTTTTGATATCATGGCCAGAGATATGTGAGAAGCTGGAATCAACAGGCAATGTGTTGCTTTAGCAAACTTCACAATAGAAATAGAAGGTTAGTCTTGTGTTAGCACTGTTGGAATATCAGCTTAATAAATTACAGTTCAAACCTCTTCGATCTGACCACTGAGTAGTTTGAAGAGGGCCCAAAAAAGCTTTTCTGGGATTGAAAACAAATTCAACATCCAAGTTCCAACAGGATTCTGCCCTGGCGTGCAACACTATGGGGGGTTTGAGTAAATGGATGTTTCAATCATTTCATTCTTCTTCTTTTGGGGACAAAACTATTTCAGATGTAAATACATCTGGTGTCTGAATTATACACAAAAAAAATTCTGTACAATATGTAGCCTCTAGCTGACCTAGGTTAAATCACCCATTGACCTTAGCCATCATCGTAACAATTCCCCCCCCCAAAACAGAGGCCACTGATATTACAAGCCCTCACTATAACGGACAAGCCCTCAGAGCCCGGATTACTTAAAGGACCAAACGCACTCCTCTAAAAACAAAGATTCCAAGACGTTCAAAGATATGAGAACACACAAAACAACTATCGCTTCAACCCACCGACATTATACCCCTTTCATCCTCTTCACTCTAAAGTGCCATTAACATACGGGATTATGCAACACATTTAGTTGTAGAGAATACACAACAAACAGCAGAAAGAGCAATGAGGCAAACAGATTCAGTGCAGCTCCGGTTATAGCACAGCAGTCGGTATCGGTAGTTGGCGTGTAAATGTGATAATTGTACCGCATGTTGTTGCTTGTTTGCGTGGCTATCATACTACATATATGTAGTATGATACAGACACACACTTATAAGTGTGTGTCTGTATGTGCAGTGTAAACGTGACCCAGCCTTGGACCGCTGTTGATTTAGTTACTTAGCTGCTGTTGTAATTCTCTGCCCTGCTGTCACTTTACTCACCTTGAAGAGGACGTCTCACTACCTCTCCATCCCCCCATGACCCCTTCCATCACTTCCCACCCACTGCACCACCTCCATTACCCCTGCTCCGCCATTCGTCTCTCTCCCCCTTTCCTGTTCACTCCCTTCCTTCTCTCTGAACCCTTCCCATCACTTGTCCCTCCCTCTTTTTCTCAGAGAGGTAATAGTGTCCTCGGTCGGCTCTCTATGGGTTCACTAGGATACACATTACCCCTTTAATCTGTGGCCTACTTAAAAAAAAAAGAAGAAAAAAAACTCACCTTCACAGTCAGCCAAGGACACACACGCTTGCAGTCAGTTGCCTTTCCTCCCATAAGTGATTTAGATATTGATGTTTCCCAAATGGGACAAGAGATATTTGATAGTGGAGCTAAAAATATCATACATTCCATTACTCATGTACACTCAAGTGCATGCGTTGATACCGTAGGAACGGACCACACATGTACCACACACAGGCACAACATAACTGGTGTTGTACAGTGTGTGCATCTATGGGTGTTTGTCAGGACAAGCTGAAAATATTTGAGAAGAAGAGGAAGGGGGCGGAGGGAAAGAGGATAGTAGAGAGCAGAGGTGTAGAAGGAGGGAGGTGTGAAATCTATTTCCAGGCACGAGGGGGGACACTGCTCAGATATGTAAAAGATCAGCGTGCTTTCACAAAGCATGAGCCATTTAGGAGGGAGATTCTCCCTTGTTTTCTCCCCTGTTTTCCTTTGCACCATTATTTTCTCTGGGGCACTTGTTTACAAACCTTGCTCCATGGCGCTGTGCCAGTACTTATTGATAGAAGATACAATATTATTAAATAATCCACTTAACGGTGATAAAGACAAGCAGCCAGCAACATAAAACTTTTTGAAACCTTTCAGCTGGTATCGATGACATAAACAAAACCACACAAACCATACACAGACCGGCTCCTCACATCTCTCCTCTATTTATTTAGTTGTAGCATCCCTGAGGAAAACGTTCTGAGAGCAAGTAAGACGGAAATATTGAGGGGAAAAAAAAAGAGAGCGAGAGCAAAAGTGCCCAGTGCTGCGAAAAAAAGAATCGTAAGAGCCCATTGAAAGAGAGCAAAACCAGAAACGGAAGAGAACAAGGAGAACCCAAGTGGCCTGAGTTGCTGCTGAAAGTAAAGGAGATGAGTCAAGTCTACAGAGGAGAGGTAAAAATATCGGATGTTAGAAGACAAGAGGAAAGAGTTGGGACTGAGAAGAAGAAAAAGCTAATTCATAAAACTGAAAGTACAACCAAACCATATAGACTGAAATACCTTTAGTGCATAATTATGTATTTTTAATGCAACATTTCAAGATTTAAAACTGTATTGCCACATGAACCTTACAGGCACCAGAAAGTTGTCTTTCTGAGTCTGTACTCATGTGCACAAATGTATCCAGTTTGTTTTTCTCATGATACTTTACAGACCAGACAGTTATTGAAAAGTTGAGTTAAATTCATGCACAGCACTGAAATCTGGTGTCTGTTCACCACTTATGATCATTTCCCCGTTGATTACCAAATCCTCATGTACCGAATTAGCAATTTATTTGGTGATCAAGTCGGGGTTGGCTGCATTCACATATTTGCTTTTACAGCCTTGTCGCATTCGGTTCAGTACCACTGGGCCTAAAGGATGCGAGACAGAGAAAAGACAAAGGAGAAAGAAATAGAAATAGGGGGAACACTAATGAGACATCCACTTGCTTACTATATCATCCTCACCCATTAACTAATCAAGACTTTTATGTTGATTGCGAAGAACACTAGGCCCGCTACACACTGCATTACATTAGAAATAACTAATGACCGGTTCATTCTTTCCCAGCTGCGAGAGTGACACTGGTATTGTTTTCACCTTGTGAGTCTGTGTGTGAGTCATCATGGCAAAATGTGGTCCTGGAGACACATACTGTAGCAGGAATAGGTGTATAGTCGAGATCAAAATGAAGGCCAAGTTTGAAGATGGGTGTGGTCTGAGTAAGGGTGTTTGAAGTAGGGGGGTAGCAAGCAATTTACGCCCCTGGCCAGATTTGGTGCCGCGACTGGTGGGATTTCAAAATTCTCTCTAGTCTCTCGTCAGCCAAGTGTGTTTGATTTTTTGCTCTGTTGTCTGGTCCTTGTGTTGTGATACTGGAAGGGTTTGTTTTTATTCTATATACATTGTTACCATCCACAGTTCCACTTGGTATTGGGCAACTTAATCACAGTGAATTGCCTATCGCAGAATGGCAGTGCCAAAAAATGGCTATTTATCTCAACTTCAAAAGTGAGCACCCCAAATGATTACAGTGTGTCCAGAGCATTTAACACCAAATGTGCTAAAGTACACAGGGATTCCATCCAAAAATGACTCGAGGGATTCTGCTGTAATGAGGTTTTGTTATCACTGATGTCTTAACAGAGCTGCAAAAACCTGCGGTGCGAAATTCTTCTATAGATGGCAAGTTTCTCACTAACACATAGGCATACATGTACTTCAACACTGTTTGCACCATGTCCAAGTGCAATGTGAGCCTGAGCAGGTCAGTGCGTAGAAGAGCGTTTATAAATAGGCCCCCTGAGTGTGTGGGAGCACAATCTGAGAATTACACCAGCTGTCACTGGAAAAATAAAAAGAAGAAAAAACATGCCCAGCCCGGCAAGACCCAAATATCCAAACGAGATGAGCTGTCTCTTTTAGAAATGAAAGAGTTGACCGTGTGTTTTCTGATTTGCACAACAATGTCACATGACACCAATAATATTTTGTAATATTTTGTTTTGACTTGGGAGCATTTCTGTCACGCTGTCAGTTACCCACACAAGTCTTACACACACAAACGGTAGCAGTGAATGCACCGACAGAAATGAATAAGGGAGCAAAAATAAATAGCACAGCAATATATATAAGTATATTTTCAAAATAATTCACAAATGCGCAACGTATTTTAAACTCTGATCACATTAACCATCAGAGGACAATTATAAACTCATTCAGATCCGGGGTTCATAGTCTAAAAATCCTTCTAAATTCCGGTGACATTCTGTCCTCAGCAACATGTTTTCCACATTCCCCCTCTTGCTTGACTCCTCTCTATAATCGCTGGCACTGTGTGATAATTACTACGGTGCGTTACATAAAGCCAGGGGGAGGCCGGGGGAAGTCAACTGCTCTCATAGAACTGTTGTTTGGCTTGGACTGAGAGGCTTTACTGGAAACAGGGTAGCAGACTAGGGCACTATATTTTGACTTAATGACTTATACTATTGATAATACTAAGATTGAGAAACTTAACTGGTGCCATCAGCATCAGAGCCGACTCAAGTGAAGATCTTAAAAGCAACGACCGTCAGCTGTCAATTTGCACATTTTACTTTATTTTGGAAGGCTGCAGTATTGATTATGGCTACACCATCAGTCATGAATTGAGTTTGAGTCCAGACTAACAAAGCTGTACTTACTGTAATATTAGCTACTTAACTTTGTAATGCCATTACTCATCTGTTGCACTCATCTTTTGCAGTAAAAGCCCAGCCAAGTAAGCCGGCATATAACATGACTTAATGTTGCCTGTAATTTATGCTCTAAAACATGGTTTGAAAGCAAAGTAACCTGAACTATAATCGACCCAACTTCGAACTAGAATGCGTTGTTTTTGATGCACACTGTATATGTGCCATACTATATTTTCTTTTTGTACTATCTTTTATATCTGTGTTTTTTACGTTGTTTTTTTTTCTCAGTCTTTTCCTTTCTCCCTTGGTTTCAGGTGTATGGAGTGTTGTTGGACTGGAGGTCTCGGTAGGTAAAGTGCCTCACCTTGAAGCACTTAATGGCTCCACGGTCCTGCTGCCCTGCACCTACTCCTCCTGCATTGGCATCAATAAACTCTACTTCAACTGGCATTATAATGACAATGGAACCATGCAAATGGTACCGTACACACACACACACACACACACACACACACACACACACACACTCATGTGCAAGCATAAGCAACTTGGACATACTGTACAAATAAAACACAAAAAACGGCCTTTATTGACCTTTTCTGTGTTGCATGCCTTGGGCTCTTTACATTAACACATGCTAATGTAGATCTATGTGCTTATAGAAATTGATCTGACTACCCATCTCTGTGTATGTGTGTGTGTGTGTGTGTGTGTGTGCGTGTAGTTATGTGAAGCGGTGATTCCCATGGAAGGCGTGGAGCCCAAGGTCAGTGTGTACCATGAGCGTGTGGAGTTTGTTGGCTCCTCAAAGACCAACAACATCTCCATCCTGCTGTGGAACATCACCTTCGAAGATGAGGGAAAGTACATCTGTTTCGCCAGGAACCCAAAAGAGAAGTACCGCAACCACAGCGCTGTCTACACTCTTATAGTGGTGGACCAACGTATGTGACACATGAGTGCATGCAGTTGCACGCACTTGGCACATAAAAAAACACCTAGCTTTAGATTACACCTGCTTACAAGTGCTTGTACCTTAATAAGACAGATACAAATGCACAGTGTCTCCCTGTTGGTGTCTCATCTCACTCTTTCTCCCTCACAATGTCTTTCCCTCTCTCCCTCTTTCCAGTGAAGGAGGTTGAAAATACTTTGACAGTCATCATTGTCTCAGTGCTGGGTGGAGTCATTGGCTTAGCTATCTTTGGCATGGTGATAAAGGGCTTGGTTGTTCAGTTTCTGCTGAAGGATGATGAGAAGAAGTGAGTAGGTCACTGACTATGGTAATAACACAGAATGAAAATACAGACTATAGTTGACAGTTGACAGTAATATGCTTCTTATCAAACATATGACTGACTGTACTTGCTATATGGATGTTTTAGTCAATTGCTCTATTACCTTTTTCATTAGAAAAACAAATTTAATAAAAGAAAATGCCCAGATAATGCCCGAAAAAGCCCCGTTCACATTTTGTTAGGATGTGTACAAATAAAATAATGAATTAGTTATAACATGACCTTCAGTAATGTCACTTAAGATTAAATGATGCATTTACTAGAGTTGTATTTGGATTAAGGAAATTAGAAATGCAGTTTAATTTCTAATCAAAACTTTCATCTTGACTAGGTTAATATGAGAGACTATTGTTGTCCATGTTAACGGGACATTTTCTACCACTTAGCAATAAATGTGTAACTCACACATATCATGCAGACATAACATCAACATAATATGTGGCTACTCAGTGTGACTGCAGCTTATAAACACCAGAGAGGCCGGCCTATCTGGTCTGAAAATGAAAGACAAGTGGCTTCTCTACTTCACCTTATCACATCTATCACAATTGTTGTGTCAGTAGTGAGTTGCAAACAAGACATCTATGTATGAAATATGATACCCTCATGTACACAAAATGTTGCACAAGTGGCGCGAGACATTAAGTTCTCGGATTTTAAGTTCTCTTTAGCTTTCAATTAACTTCCTTGATATGTTTTTCAGTAAAATCCTAATTACATATTTCCAATTTGTGTCGAACACAAGATTATTATTCGGGTCTGTGAGGGTAAGGCGATGTAAAAATCCCTGCAGTATATGTCGCCTTTATCACTTGTGTTTCTTCCCTCTGTGGGTGTTCATCTTAACCTTTTGGTTTCACTGTCCCCTGCAGCAAAGAGTGCCTGGTGAGCTCAGGGAATGACAACACAGAAAATGGAGTTACAGGAGCCAAAGCAGACAACAAAGGGACACCAAAGACACCAAAGGCATGAGTAAAATGCAAAGTACGTCCGTATGTTTGTATATATGTTAGACAAATGTACAAGCTCAGAGAAAGCGATGTTACCAGTGGACTGTTTTATCTTACTAGCGGCTAATACAACATGTCAATTTCTATTTTAAATCATGCTTGAGATTTGGAAAGTGTGGAATGTACATAGGCCTGGATCACTCTCTCAGCTACACGGCAGCCCATTTGTTACACAGTGTGCAGCCTCTGTTATCGACTTCTGCTCTCCCAAAACCTAACACTTTCTCAACAGTATAGCCTCAAGTAAACTGTCTCTGCTCCCAAATACACTTGCTGTTCTCATACCCTCTTTACCTCATCTTAGAGGAATAACTTTGCACCGAGCAGATCCTCAGCTGTTTCAATAATCAACTGCCACTCCAAAATACAGTTAACTAGTCTCAGTTGACAAGCCACCAGAATGTTTGATTCTTCCATCTACAACTCAAAGTCAAACTTGGACCCAAACAGACCTGACCAGTGGGAGCAAACACACCTCGATGCCATGATGAATTGCCATAATCTACATATGTACTGCCATGATGTCAACTGAAACAGCACAGAATACCCAAAACCAGAGGATTCTTCAACCAGAGTTTTGTTCATAAACGTAAGCCATTTTTCACTCACAAAATAAATAGAATTTGCTGGTTAAAACTGGTAAATATACATATTTTTAACACTGCTTGTAAAATGGCATTTTAACATTTAAGGACCAGGTACCAATATTGTAGTATGCTACTGACTGAACATGTACTGTTGTTGAGATTAACAAATCCTACGTTGGTTTGCGAGAGTGTTTTCGAGGCATTTCTTTGCCCCTGACCTTTTATTCCTGATCTAACCCTAAATACTGCCATTGCCAGCCGGAATTTCAACTTGCATGTTTACAGCAGGGTCCAGGTTTGACACACTGTTGGGGGTGTTTGGTTCATTAAGGCCAACAGTAGATTTTGATCAGCTACTTCATAGCTAAGGCTGACAACTGGGCTTTCTTAGGTGACTGAAGGATCCAGTTATGCACAGGTTTTTTTTTTGTCTTGCTTTAGATGAAACACAGGTGCCTGTTCTGCTTCTGCTCCCTCTGCTGGTGGGAACATAAAAAATAGAAAACGTATTATAAAAAAACAAAAACAACCCTAACCTTCATCCAAGACAATCCCTAGATGACCTAGCTCCCTAAAGAAACGAATGAAATGAATCATGCTGCTTCTGACTAATAACCAATGCATTTTTAGCATGTGCACATTTTATATAACTTCATATAAGTATATGTTGTCTAGGACCACAGTACAGTAACATTTCTGTGTGTCTCTGTATGGTCCCATTTAACTCTTCACATCGCCTTGAATCAACTGAAGCTCTGTCAATGCTTGATAAACACCTCCCCACACTGCTCCAACTTGTCTTACCCTTTAAACCAGGTCAGGGTGATGGAAAGGTGAGTCTTCTTTTAGAGCGATGGCCTGCAAGTATTTGTGGGAAAGAAAGGGTGACAGGCATTTTACACTTATTCAAAAGCGAGCGTGTGAATCACACAATCGAACAACTCTGCTAGACGTTTTAAGAAATTGGCACTTTGCCCAGTGGCATATCAGCAGGATATACTGTAAGTGGGGAGAGCCAACGTAATGCAATTCTCCGGATACCAATTCACTTCCAGATTTCTGCGCCTGTATGCAGACTCTAACTGGCTACCTTCCAATACAAACTTGCTCTGAGAACCATAAGAAAACACTTTAGTCTATTGATACTGCCTCAGCAACGCAGGTGGCACAGCATTGGGACAGATCAGTGAAAAAGAATGTAAAGATTGTCAGGGAATAGATGTTTAATATTGTCCAAAAATAGTATATTTTAAGTCATTCTGAACATAATATTGAATATATTAATGTTCAAATGAATGTGGGAATATTCTTATAGACCAGTGGTTCATTTTTCTTTGCCAACTGTCTTATTTCATGTGACTCAACAATCAGCCGATATTTTCAGTGTTTTGCTCAAAGTTCAGTTTAGCCAACAACTACTTGCTGTGACTGTATGAATTTTGTGCATTGAAGATGCTGGATGCTGTGTTGGGTTTCTAAATAGTATTGGTGACTTAGCCCTAAAAAGTACAGATCAACAAGTGATCAAGGGTGTGGAGGGAGCTGGGAGTAAATAAGCTAAATGAAAGAAAAGATGAATATGAATTTAGAACATGCTCAAACTAAATAGCTTGTAACCGGAAAATGTAGGGGGGGGGGGGGGGGA
>NW_022280054.1:6323644-6403129 GCF_004355925.1 Anarrhichthys ocellatus | reverse complement strand
ATATATATATATATATATATATATTTGGGAGATTCTTTTTTTATCTGTGACTATCATGGCTTTATTTCCCTGAAGTGACAAAGTGGAAAACCTCCATAATGCCCAGCAAACCAGACCGGCATATGTGTGAAAGATAAACCAATGCTATCTCATCTAATGCAGTCTAGATCTAGTTGTGGAACCCTGTGAAATATTGGCTGTTTTAACTTTGTTTTTGAATTTTTTTTTTATGATCTTTGTTTTCTCACAGAAGCCCCTTTGTACACTCTGACCTGCCTTGTCTTTATCTGTCCTGAAACTTACCTGAGTCTTGAGGTTTGCCAACTGCTTGTAGTGATTGCTGCAGTACTGAGTCTGCCCTGTACAGTGTGGGATGCTTCTCTGCAGTGGTGCAGTACAGCACGGTAGATACAGTAGGACTGCCACCCAGTGGTAGATGCCCAACACATCAGATGATCTTCCCTCTAGTGGAAGCTGATGAGACATTCAATTTCAAAATGCACATTTTGATACAGATCGAAATGACTGCATAATGAATTTATAAAATCATTGCTACAATTTCCATAGTTAAAACAACATCAACATAATATAAATAGTGTTTAAATTGTTGCTAATTGCTTTAGATAATGCTATTAATTGTTTACAAATATACATACTGTTAACTCCAGTGCCCATTTGACATTTTATCTACATTTAAAAAAGAGGTGATGTGTATAAGTTTACACTAAATATTTTAGGAAAAGGATACACGCAGCAATTTGTACAAACATGAATCCTTTATCAAATTGCTCTGTGTTAGTGTTACTGTCACATTACTCACTAAAATAACAAAGAGTTATGACTGACCAGATTACTCAGAGTTAGTATTGCTCTTACTGCCAGAGCGGCTGAAACTCAAACTGCCAATCCAAGAGTCTCACGTCTGCTGTTGTTACTACACTACTTACTACAATGACACACAACATATTTAGTACACTTACACCACAGTAATTATGTTGTATTACCATCTACCGCTCTATTAATGGTATTTCAGTACTAAACTGTAGATGATATTGCTCTATACTCCTTCTGTATTTCTAGCAGCTGAAACTCACACTGCCAAGCCAAGAGTCTGACGTCTGCTCTCTGTTTCCCACATTCCACACAAATCAAAAGATCTAAACACTGATCTAATGTCAGTGTAGTTCAGCAGGAAATTCAACTTTACTACAATCCTGATTCAAAGGGATGACAAATAAAAACGAGATGAAATAGGAGCGATATGTTATAATTCTGGCACTAACACAATTGTGTCCCTTGTCAGAATTTGAATAATTAGAATTGTTAGAATCATTTTAACTAAGATAGTGAACATCAAATTATTGTTAGCGATGCCAAACCGTGATGCATATTGTGACCTATTGTGTGTCAATATTATATAACATGCCTATAGCAAACTGCCTCCTATAGCTCTTGAAAGATATTATCTCATAGACCAAGGCTAGCTAGCTGGAGATTTGAATTAGAAGCACCAGCTAACACTGACCTTTGCACTGCAGTCCTGAATTTAAACAATTTTCAACAATGTTCTAGCAGCTGTTAATGTTATTTAGTCTTAATCAAAATAACAAATTCATATTTACACATTAAACACTAATGTTATACGAATTATAGTCTTTTGTAGTAAGTCGATACCTTGCAGCAAATTACTATATTTTGCTTACATCGGCACAGTAGACTTCTGCAACCCCAGGTGTCCTCCATCAACGTTCCTCTGATTATTCAGCTGTTTGTCTGTGTTTGTGACCATGTTGCTCATGCTCCCTTCATGACAATGCACCTCAAACTTTTGACTTGTTGAAAAAAAAAATGCATACTGGAAATAAAATGTTTGAAATTCCCACAGCACTGTTGAGTCTCATTGTGTCTTTATCCGCCCTTAGAGAATGCTCATCCAGTCCAATAGCTGGTAAAGCAAGCAAACACTCAAGTCTAGATTTGGGTTACGCTGGCATATTAAGTAACATGACCAAAAAGAGCCAATTTACAATGTGTGCATTGGCATGTTGGAAAATCTGTGTTGTTTTTTTATAGCAACAACATAAGAACTGCTTTATTAATGGCTAATGCATATCTATTTCTAATTAACTGATTTAAGCCAGATAAAACCTTCATTTTATTTATTTGCACCTCTCAATTCAGTTTTCATATTGTGTCATGTAATGCATGACAGATGGAATAAATAATCACATATTTCAAGATTTCACACAATGGGTCATAGACCTACTTGGGGCTACAAGTTTTCAACTGTATGTGAGATGACTGACTTCCCCACCAGAGATGAGTCCAATGAGCATGGTGTAATCCGTGAACTTCAGGAGCTTGACGGACTGGTGACTGGAGGTGCAGCTGTTGGTGTACTGGGAGAAGAGCAGAGGGGAAAGAACGCAGCCTTGAGGGGAACCAGTGCTGATGGTCCGAGAGACTGAGACATGCTTTCCCAGCTTCACGTGCTGCTTCCTGTCAGACAGGAAGTCAGTGATCCACTTGCAGGTGGAGTCGGGCATGTGCAGCTGGGAGAGCTTGTCCTGCAGCAGAGACGGGATGATGGTATCGAAGGCAGCGCTGAAGTCTACAAACAGGATCCTGGCGTAGGTTCCTGAGGAGTCCAGATGCTGAAGGATGAAGTCCCACTAGCAAGAAGACCTCTCACGTGCATTCAATATATGAAAGTTGAAAAGATTGTTAAAATGTACCTCAAGAACACAATTTTTTATTTGAATTCACATCACATCCATATCAACCTTGATTACCGATTTTCAAATGCAGACTTGGTGTCATATTCTGCATGATGTTAAAGGCCCACTGCTTCTGCGATAGTTAAGATAATATAAATATGCAATATTGCATATGAAAAGTTTGGTCTACAATGTAAACCAATTGCGTCTTTCCTGTTGTGTCGCCATCTGCTGGATGTGACCAGTTTTGATCTTGGTTATATGTAGTATGTCCTATGAGGCTGCCGTACTATGGCTAGATGTAAACAGTAAGTAATAGGCTCGTTCGAGATGAGCTGCGCCTCGCCTGGAAAGTATGCAGCAGCAGGGGGCGCTGAAAAAAACCTGCGTTCAAGTCGGACAGTTTTCAACTGCCTTCAAAGAATAAACAGGAAGTCAAAAAAACAGTTACATCCAGGCGTGTCCCATCATGCAGTCTGCGGAGCGCAACTGCGGCGTTGTTGTGAAAAACATAAGAGTGATGACCTTGGTGTGTCACAATTGTGGCCACTGCATGAAGTGATTTTGACTTGAGTGTGGAGTTCCTGTACGATGTAATCTATTAAATGGCTGCACATTGAAGTGCCTGTGCTCACCTGTGCTGACATGAGTCAAAACTATAATTTGGAGCCCAGGTTTACCATCTGGCAGTAGAGCAAAGTCATGACAACAACCACATTTTTGGTTTGGGTTTTGCTATTGATTTGTACCTTTTTGCATGTTGTTTGTAAAAACATAGCATCTGGCCTCTGGAGAAAATGGTGCTCTCACTGCATTCCCTCCTGTGGACGCTTCCATGCTTCTGTTGTCTCCTTGGGCTTTCTACACATGGGTAAGTCTAACAAACGGTATAGGGATTGAGTATGGACCCCTTTCAAAGGCGTATGGATATATTATCAATAAGGGGGAAAAAAAGTCTGGTCTGTAATACAGGAGGTTTGTACACAAAACACCACAGCTGACACCTCATGCCAGTGTGAACTATGACTTTAGCGTATAACTTAAGATGCGGCTGCTGAAAGCAGGGCACATTTTATCCTGCTCAGGGTTCAGCTTTTACCCTTGGATGAGTTTGCAGGAATGATAGTCTCAGTGTGTTTGGGACAGTGCGTGCTTGGTGTCAACAATCTAAAACTCATAGCCATTTTATTCGCAATGATATAAAACGGAGAAAAGCGGCAAATCCTCACATTTGAGAAGCTCGATCAAAAATAAAGGCCTCTTTCTAAGATGACATGTGTCATTGTGAGCTAGTTACAGTACAAAAAGCACAGGTGTCATTAATAATAAAGATGGCTCTGTTCTTTTCAAGTGTCCTAGTAAACCATGACAGTGACCCAACATGCACAATACCAGGACCCTGAAGCTAAAGCAGTTCAAATGAAATCAGCCATCATCACTTTGATTATTTACACTTGTGCTTATTATTATTTACACCCGTCAAAATGTGGTGAACAGGGCATGTTGATTATTGATTCCGCTCTAAAGTCAATAGCTATACTGAAAATGTTCATACAAAGCAATTTTGATTTGTGTCAGTTTAAAGTTCAAGAGAAGTGCGCTGTAAGCAGCAGCCGGGCGCTGTCCAGCTTATTGATTGGTTCACTCTCTGTGTCCTAAGCCTCCCATCCATCTGTATGTTACCTTAATTGCCTTGCAACTGGGAACTTGACAAGGATTCCACTGTCTGCTGTTACTGGAAACGGAGATAAATAAACCTGATCGACTGTCCCATTGATTACTTGTCCCATCTCTCTGTTGATAGGACCTGTGCAAGGAGAACATTGATATTGATGGGTGTGTGTGTGTGTGTGTGTGTGTGTGTGTGTGTACATACGTAAGACCCTCTCATCTAACAGTCCTCAGAGATAAATATGGCCAACACCAATGTTATCAATGCTACTTCCACAAATTGTTTCAGCAGCGCATCGTAGTCTGTCTCCCATGCGGGATGCTGAGTTCAGAAGCGGTTGTTAAAATGCACTTTAATTCAGTGCAAGCCAGGCCGGCTCATGAATCAGTCACCTGTTACCCTTTGCTTTTGAGTTTATTTGCTTTTGAGTTTATTCACTTGATGGAGAGTTTGACCTATTTTTCATATACAGTCTACACGATCGTGATCTATCTATTGCGGTCCATCTATTTATAAATATTTACTATTTACTGCTGGGACTGACGTTTGATTGCTCCATGACTACACACTCGTCAGTACTTTATCTTAATGTTCCCTTTATATAAGCTGTCCACTAGGGGGCGGTACAGTATAAAGCATTTTCAACAAGCGGTGCATCCTTTCACCCCAACTCAGCCTCATGCTGAACAAGCACGGATACAGAACCATATGGCATGTTTTGGGCTTGGTACCTCATCTCATGGGATCTTTTTGACTTTTATTATTTTGAAACATGCAAATGAAATGGGTTTATGAGTTTTATTTGCTGAATTATAGTTTGTGTCATTAATAATTTATGTCATCTCATTCAATAAAAACAATCTTAGAATATTACACATAGCCAGTGTTTTGAGAAAAATGCAATTTCTTATTTGCATCCCGATATTCCACGAACATGTTTGCAAAAGAAATGCATTTGTATTGTTTGAAAAAATAATTATTTTTTCATTTAATTGTATGTATTGAAATATTAGACCTCACACATTGTATTTGTAAAATGGTGGATCACAATAAACACTTTATTGAATACAAGTTTATCAGACATGTAGGCCTCATTTTTCTTCAAATAGGAAATTACAGTAGCGTTATTCCAGTGTTGTTTTTGCTGTTGTTTGGTGTTGAGGACCCCCTCACCTTGAAACTGACCAGGCATTTAGGGCGTGATTTCATCCAAAATTCAAAACTCATTCAAAAACCACACAAAATGAATCAATTCTAAAGAATTAAAATGTGGATGTTGAATTTAATAATTTGTCAGAAATACCCCTCTTACTCCTGTCTGCTTTAAAAGTCCTTTTTTAAATTTTAACTGGAAACAATATCAACTCTTTGCCCAGTAAACAAGGATAATTTGCTCCATCAGAGTATTATTTTATTGCATTAGCTGTTCATTGGAAGCTTTCAATGCATTTGATTGGGTTGGTAATACTCCACACAGGGGCAGCACGCACTGGGCCAAATACATGCCTTTGCAGGTTTTCTTTTAACAATACAGTAACAAAAAGCAGGAGGAGCAGGATTTTATTTCAACATTATGTGTGAAAAGTAGGTGAAATAAATTGTGACAAATCAATCAACACATGTTCCTAACATTTGTCTAAAATTCAGTAGGCCAATAAAACAGTAAACAGGCAAAATTAAATGTGGGCCTACAGTGTTGAAATGTGATTTATTTTTTCTTAAAAAATTATGGCTTTTTAGTTTTGCTCATTTTGACCAGATTTTATTATAATTCGTAATATGTAATAATATATTATTATTATTGTGTACCTAAAAAGAAAAAAATAGATGTTGTATTTAATAATTCAAGGCTTCCCAATTCAACATCCCAGAATATCAATATTTTCATTTTCCATCTTTTATTTTGTTTCTGCACAGGTTTGGTTGGACAAAGCAGTGATAAATATCCCTGTTGATCACTTGATTGATTACCTTGCTCAAAGGTCACGCTGGCGCTAGTAATTTCCTTGTGCCTGAGGCTCCCTTTTCACTTTTAGTCCGCCTCCACAGCCTCTAATACAGATCATGTTATTTTGTTAACCCCTTAACAGCTGACCACGCTACTACTGTAACGCAGTAAAAATACCCCAAACTTTTTTTTTAATGAAAGTGTCCTTGCTTTAAGCAACATTGAATAACACTCGTTTGGTAGCAGGTATATTTGTGCGTGAAGGTAACGGAAAGTAAAAGAGGTGAGGCAATCTACCCTGTTTGCAACCGTGCGGGTCTCGAACCCAATTAATTTCTAATAATTACAATCCACGGGGCTGTGGGGATCTCCGCGGCGCACCTCCCTGCCACCGGGTTCAGCGTATCATAATAAAATATGTATTGAGAAAGTGCTTCAGAGGGGAGAGGAGACGAGGGAAGAGAATAGTGAGTTATTGCGGGGAATGAAAACTGTTTCCATTTAGTCTAATTGAGCGCGCCGCCTGAAGCTCTCTCTCTCTCTCTCTCCCTCTCTCTCCCTCTCTCGCGCCACCTTCTCAGGCACGGTGTGTAGGCGCAACCCACTTAATAGCTTCATTTGTGTCATTACAGTCGAGGTAGAGCGAGATACAACTACAATAAAGTATTAATTGTAAACCTCTCTTAAGTCAGCCATAGTCTGTTGTGGATGTTGGGGTGTTATGCTATTGTCTGTATGCTAGCGCAGAGTTTGAGAGTTTATCTGTGTTGATATGATATGGCTATGTTTTTTCTCCCTTTTCTTTACCAGGGCATGATGTCTGGACTTTAATCAGTTTCAACACAGTTTAGAATCGATAGCTCGAGTTCACAACCCATTAAAGAGTTCATCTACAAGGTCAGCATGATCTCATGCGGGTCTAATTAATTGCCAATTACTGTAATTATGCTGTGTCTGTATGGGAACAAATATAGGCACCTTTATATCAATGCGCCGGTCTTATGTGTGGATGGAATTTTACTGTATTTTTTTCATATAGGTTTTTTGCAATAAAATACAGAGAATGGTAACAAATCATGATTTTTTTTTTTTTTTTTTTTGCATCTGCTCGTACGCTGGTATTTTGTTGATATATGACTCGGTATCTAAATATGCCTCTATAAAATGTTTATGTGATAACGGCAGACATGCAGTGATTTTATTGACTGTTAGTGCTTGGATGGCATGCCTTTATGAGTGTGGCCCTTTTCTTTAAATCCAAAACGAAAAGAAGTTGAGCCAAACATTATTCCACCCACTGAGATGAAGGTTTGGACAGAAGTCTTTCTTTTTTTTCTACTTCTTTTCTCTCTTGATAGAGCCGTTCTCCTTCCAAGTTAAATCAAGTGAAAACATCCTTTTCGAGCCTTCAGCAATTACCAAGTGATGAAATTTACGCACTGCAAAAGAAACGTCTCAAACAGGCATTACTTCTAAGCACTTAACATATTAATAATTGTCAGCACAAAGCGAGAGAGAGAGAGAGAGAGAGAGAGAGAGAGAGAGAGAGAGAGAGAGGAAAGAACCTGGGCACTCTCATATTAGAGCTGTCAGTCGGGTGCCCAAGCGGGAGAGGGGGAGGGGGGGGGGGGGGGGACGTTTTTCATTCATTTTCCAGTGCTCGGTATAATGGTCAAAACACAATTAAAATATATAAAATCTTTAATGACTATATCCAGCATTGGTAATTCAAGTGAACGTTGATTAATGTGACTTCACCTAAAGAGAAAGGGTGCACTGTAAAGATTGAGAATAAAGATCGTTGTAATTAATGTCCTAACTCTTGTAGATCCGGCGTGCTGCACTGCAAAAAAAAAATATCCATCGAAAGCTTTTCATTTACTGCTCATTGTAGAACTTATTTTTTTTCCTTTTGAAAAAGATCGACACATCTTTATTGCATTGCTTTGTAACTTGTTTTTGACTTGTGAGAAGACTTTTGTCCAATCTGACTATTCGTGTTGCCCTGTTCTGCCTTCATTTCAAATAAATAGTTCCGAGGTATAAGTCCTGAAATAAGTCAACGCTGCGCTGGACGCATCTCGTTTAGAAAAGTTCCTCACGTGTTAGATAAACAACAGGACTGACTCTGAGGCTTCAACGAAGTCGGGCATTTTTTTTTTTTTTTTTTTTTTTTTGCAGTGTTGCCCTGCTTTCTCGCTTAGTGATCGTCGGGAACTGTTGACACGAAACGGGAGAGATGTCCACGATTCACACGCATCTCGACCAGATCAGGTTGATATCAAAGTGATAAATCGTCCCAAACTTTTTCTGGCACTTGCTGCCGGCAGATCTCGGGCTGTGCGCATGTGCGAAGGTGTCCAGACTGACAATGCTGGAGAGATAGCGCGTTTGGATTGAGAAACCCAGAGAAAAAGGACAGAGAAAAAACAAAAAGGAGGAAAAAAAGATCCAAGAAAAAATCCAAACAAACCCACGCCGAGAGACTGGCACCATGAGGTCCAAAGGCAGGGCACGGAAACTGGCCACGAGTAGGTGCAACATCCCTTTCTTTTTTTCCTTTTGAAACATGCCATCTTTTATACCTATCGACTGTCGCTGTTATCACCGCGTTTATCAATAGTTTCTGTAAAGCGATTTCCTACTCCGCCAGCAAACCAGAATCCGCTCTTTCCCCTGTCAAGAGTGTCAAAACCGATAATATTCTCGCGAGGAAAATAATTAAACGCTGTCTCGAGAAGAGTGTGAACTTTAAAGTTTAGGCAGCGATGGAAGAACTTTCTGCAGGGCGTCCGCTCCAGCATCGGAATCGCTCGTTGCATGTAGTGGGCGCTGTAGTGTAATGTAGTGTATTGTAGGTTAAAAACCCCACGTCCCGTGCATCGGCAGTTGTATTGCGATTGCTTGCACGCTGCTGCTGCGGGCTGCCGGTCACTTCAGCTCGCTGGGAGCAACTTGGAAGAGGGAGTTTGATGGAGGGGAAATAAGGAGAAAACCAGGATTTAGACAGGCACGGTATATGCTGCAGGGGTCTTGTTTGTAACTCTTTGTGTTTGTGAGTCACGCAGTTCATTCCGAGCTCGTATTAATGTGTGATCTGTGTTGATTGTAAAATATGTCACTCTGAAAAAACAAAAACAAATTCACACTGTTTTAATTCTTTTGAAGCACGAGTGTTTTAGTTTACAGACTTTACACTCCGTGCTATTTAATTATTGCATGAGGCAGACTTCTTACTCTGTTGTATTTAGGATAAAATGATAACTTAAAATGTCCATTGAGTTTGAATAAATTAAGTGTAATATCACTCTTGTCATTAAATCGATTTAATGACTTGGACCCAATCAACTTTCTGAATGTATGCAAGGAGATGATTGATATGGCTATTCATGCATTGATTTGCTACAATAAATTATCAAGAATTATATATTTTTTTCTAAAGCTGTGTCAATCAAGCTTTATTCTACGTGTTTTTTTTAATTTTTTATATTTTTCATTAATGTTCTGCATAAATTCCTGTGCTCTGTTTCCTTTCGTTTGAGTTTTGAACGCTGACTTTTAATTGTTGAGGTTCTTCTCATTGCAAAACGCACACCATTAATCTAGAATTGTGTTGCAGACCTTTTGGAAAAAAAATAGGCAGACGGGTCAAAACAACATTTTATATGATTTCCATGAGAGTTTCAGTCACTTCAGTGTGTTCATATATGTCGTTTTGCATATAGACCTGTATTTTTGCATACAACAATATCGGCTACATGCAAACAAAATAGTTTATCAGCTGCAGCGAATGTCTAAACTATTTTAACAGTTAACGCCAATAAGCAGCAGGTGATGATGCACGTAGTCGTATGGGCATATAATAAGGTTAAGAGCAAGTTCCTATTTAAATGGTTTACTTCACGAGCACATGGCTAATACAGACATCCTGGTGAAGTTAATCAACAGAGCAAATGTGGATGTATAGAGCTGTTGTGATTCTATCCAATTTTTAGAAAATACTGTAACATTGATAAGACACACACACAGTCATCATACTCAACAACAACAGAAAATAAAACACTTGATTCTCTTCCTAGCGGCCCCCAAGTCTCTTTTTACTGTGCAACACAACACTTTTTTTTAGAATATCTTTTATTATAGAAACGCACGCAAAAAGAAACAAGCAACAACTGCATCGACGTATATCTTGCAAACCATTAAATACATTCTTTTGAATATAGGAGTATTAATTCCTCGTGTAATGATTATTATTCTCAAGATGGAAGACGGAGATGTCTACCTCTTCAGTCAGAATCGGGGGGGTTCTGTGTCCCCCGAGTAGCTGGCCCGCTCTGGCCCCCAGCCAGGTCTGCACAGTGTCAACAGTGAATATTTAAATTCCCAGACCCCTCATAAGAGCAATGCTGGTAAATGCGTTCAGTGTGTGCCTCCCGCCTGTCCGGAGAAGTCGTGTTAAAACGGGCATGTACGGGGGCCTCCTTGCAGAACAGTCGTGTGATAAAAAAAAAGGGGGTGGATGTAATAGAGGAGGTGATGGAGAGGTGGTAAACGTAAGAGTGATTGATGGAGGTTGACTGATTAGTCCGCACGTCCAGATGTAATGCGGTTCGCCACAAAAACTCTCTTTTGCTTCCCAACTAAGTATAGCCAAGGCGTGCAGGCCGCACCCCGCGGTGAATTGTGGGCTACAGGAGGGGGGGCTTTGATGATCCAAACTAGCTTGGTGTAGGTCTAATTAAAGGTCCGCTTAGCATATTTGTCTCTCAATAAAAAGAAACTTGATTACAATGTGTTTAGAGATGTTTGATAATTTGTTCGGAATAATTACGATGAATCACATAATCCACCTATATGATGTTGCGATTTACAGACCTCTAGCATACAGGCCAATGTTTTAAATCCATTGTTTAACGCAGTGTAAAGGATATATAGAGGGATCTATAGGAAAGTTCCATGAAAATAATTTGGAAGCTTAACAAGTGGCTATGAACCGTTCAGTGTGTGTCCCAAGGCACGTCATCATTTTTCACATTTACCACAATATTTAGTCAGTCATCACTCATTGATCCGCCTGTTTCCAAAAATATGGCTCATATGCCTTTTTAGATGCAAAGCTTACTCATTGGCACGACCGATCGGCACGCGAGAAGCTCTGAGTGCGTGCGTGCTTGAGAGAAGAGGGAGAGAGAGAGGCCTCGCGCGCCTCGGTGTCTCGCTGTCTGTCAGCGGCTCTCCTCTCCGGAGCTGAGAAGTGCGTCGTCCTCCTCACATTGTGCAATGGGCCATGCATCTCGCGTTTGTCTGGCGGAGCTCATTAAAACGGTTAATAGATCGGCCCATTTAAAAGGTGCAGGGAGCGGGCCGGCGCGAGGAAAGTGAAATAGAGACCCCATTAAACGGCCCTTGTTGTCCCGGAGCGGCGCTCTCTGCCTGCGCTCCGCTTGGTGCCAAAGCGCCGTATACAAATGTTCCATATCTCCTTCAGTGAGGGACTATGGGTCAAGAATCACAGGGGCCCACGGCAGAGCTTACTCCTCGCTGTTTTCTGACGCTTTTGTTAATCGTTGCTTTGAACTTGTTTTCTAATGCAAATAAATTACAATATAGCTAATTTATCTTATTATTTGCTTATTGGTTTTATTTTATTAAAGTTGCATTGAGTGAATTCATATCAAATCATAGCCCACTACCACATCAGTCAGTAGTTTGAGGCATATCTTAAAACCAGAATTGGGCAGATTACTGAGGCAAGGTCAAGTACTTCAGGAATGAATGTAGAATTAGGCTACTTGGTTTGTATTAAGGGGGAGAAAGAAAGTACTTTACAACTTGATTTTAGTCATTTATTTTCTGGCCTTGTAAGATTAAATCCTTTGCTGCACATTTTTTTTTCAGCAGTTTATGTGTTTGCTTTTGATGAAAGTGTGCGTATAAAATGCCCACTTAAACTTGAAGTCACATGAAATACTTGTGTGAATAGGCCTCAAAGCTCTTTGTCAGTCGCTTTTCAAAGGCGACAGTTTTTCTACTTCAGAGTCGTGGATGTGTAGCGATTATGTGATCAGTCTACAGAGGGGCAAAACTGTGAACAAGCACATTAATGAACAAATGGATGTATCGCTTATAATAGGAAAGCGGCTAAATGCTTGTCGAACCAGGTGTAAAGCATTTCACAGACACGTATGCTCACACACACGCAGCCTTTGTGGGTGTATCAGTTGTGTTTTGAGGTACAAGTGTGCGTCTGTCTGTGTGTGTGTTGGTGATTTTGGGGTGGCGGGGGGCAGGTGACCCAGGCCCTCTCATCTATCAACGCCCCCCATCTGTCTGACATGTCGTCCACTTTCCTCCTTTCTTACGATGGAGAAGCGTTCCCCCCCCCCTGCCCCTCCCTCTCTCAGAAAATGGCTCTTTTGGAAGGTCCCTGGTGTTAATGAGTCGTCCAGGACTCGATCTCATGGCTATAAACAGAGAGCTGATGAGGTTAGCGGTTTGTTTATGCACTGTTGTCACCCGCTTGAAGGATGGCCCCTATCCCAAGTAACTAGGGAGCCTCCAGGCCCCGTCATGGGTCCCCTCTCAGGCCCTGATGCAGTGGCCCTGCCCCAGGGGCTTCTCTCCCATCTCTACTCCCTCTTGTTCAGCTGCACTACCCGCTCTCCTTACTCTCAGTCCATCATGTATGTGGAGCATTTCATCACGCATTAAAGCAGACGAGCATTAGTTTTTGAATGCTGGTCCTAGTGAGAATGTGTTGTTGCGCTTATGGGTGAGGCAGTAATGATTGTATTTAAATGGTGGTGTGTGTGTGTGTGTGTGTGTGTGTGTGTGTGTGTGTGTGTGTGTGTGTGTGTTGCTGGGGGGTGGTGTGGTGCAGCGACCCAGACGGGGCAGTGTGGGAACACCAAGGGATGGATGGAGGGAGGGTGGAGGGTGTGCAGCAACATGTCAAGCCTGGGAACCGCTGTGTGTTTACCACAGGGAAACCGTACCAACACAGAACAATGAGCGAGCCTTACCCCTTCTAAATAATAAAAAAAAGAAAAGAAAAGGCATTTCTGCTTTCTTCTCTCCCCTAAAGGTCATGGAGTTAGAGATAGGGAGTCCACACAAAAGCCTCCAGTCTGTCGTCAGTCTGGTCTGGCCCAGTACGGTGCCAAAACTGAGGTCATTATCAACAGAGCAGTCCCAAGCTAAGCATATTTTTATAGATTGTGCTTGTGTGTGTGTGTGTGTGTGTGTGTTTAGGGGAGGTGAGCATGAGTGTATGTGCTTATTTGAACGAGCTGAGTATGTGCGAGTTTTAGTGCATATGCACAAAACAAAAGCGCTCCGCAGAGTGTACAGCGCAGTCGTCAAACGTGTGACATGCCGCCATTTTCTCATCTGAGATAAATGGAATTTTTGCTGAGTTGAAAAGTTTACCCAGACATCAAACTGATTTGTGTCGTTATGATGTCTGAGGAGTTATAATGTCAAGAGATTGCTGATGGTGCACTTTGCGCGGGCTATTAATGAGGCGGTGTGAAGCTAGCACTTCTCTGCGTGCTTCGAGAACAGATGTCCGTTAGCTAATTAAAGAAACTCAATCATTTTATACTCCAATCAATTACCTGAAGCAGGTGGTGGAAACGGGGCCCGACACTCTGGCCCCGTGTCTCACGTCAGCTAACTATACCCGAAGACACTTTACTACATTGTTGAATGCCTTTATGAGGAGAAAGACTAAACAAGAGGCTTGACATGACTTTATTCTAGCTGCCAATCTTTGTGTGCAGCAGACTGCAGACATGATGTTATGTCTGCGCGTCAGATCACAAGCTGCAGTGTGATCATTTCATTTTTTAAATATCTCACAGTATCACCGAATAGGAATAAATGGGTCCATGCAATGTCTCACCGAGTTCATTGCAGTTGCCCAAATTTTAATGACCCTTTTAACTTATTTTAGATATCAGCAAAGACCTTTTGAATTATTTGTAATTATCTTTGTACTATAGCATGTACGCTAAATTGTTTGCCTGTGGACATTCTTTTTAATCACTGTCATCGAGGGTTGAATGTGTTTTTTACTCTTACACACTGGAGAGAACACATAGCTATAAACAGGAATTACCCAACAATCGCTTTGTGAATGTGGTGATAACAGCGTGTTCCAGCACTGCTGGGGGATCTCCCTGGGTGGAGCAGGCTGGCCCAAGGGATGGAAGGAGTGAGGGAGGAAGGGAGGGAGGGAGGGAGGGAGGGAGAGGAGGAAAGTCATTTCTGATTAACAGTGGCGAAACGGGGCATGGGGTCATGCCCATCTGTCGCTAAAAAAGGGAAGGACAGGCCGGAGCAGTCAGGTGTGTACGTTTATGTGTTTGTGTGCTATGTGTGTGTGATTCCTGTACACCTTTCATCCCTGCCACAACAAGCCCCCCCACTCTCCACCCTGAAGCTCATTAAGCAGTGACCTCTCACCCCCTGCAGGACGGGAGGGATGAGGGTAGGAGATGTGATTAAAGCCGGGGGCCTTCCTGATGAAGTTTGCGCTGCACCGCATTCACCTGATTGGATCTGATAGCAGCTGTCTCGCCTGTGTTGCAGGGCTGAAGCAGTGATTGTTAGTGAGAGACACAAAGAGGAAAAGTCACGACAAGCTGTGAACTCATGTTTAAAGGCAAAGTTAGGGACATTAAGGTCGATCATGTTAATGATTAGAAAATAAAAAACGACCAGATTTTCCAAATCTTCTCTTTGAATTGTCTCTCATAGTATTGAGACATCTCTTAGTTCGAAGAGCCCATGCAGCTTTTGGGATGCAGATCATCTTTCCACTATTAGTGTGGCATGCATCATCAATGTTCACCTCACTGTTCTTCTTCCAATCCCTTGTCTGAGAAAAGGAAACACCACGTCCCTGTCCTCAGCGATCTGTCTTGATGACTTCCCCTCCGTGTATATGCGTAGGTCTGATTAAGCCGTGCACCTTCGGTGCGTGCACAAGTGTTGTTGGTCAGCCAGGGTCGCAGCAGAGGAAAGAATGTGGCAGTGGAAAGGAATGCAGGGCTGATTAGCGCTTCTTACCTGTAAGTGAACTGGACGTGCCGGCGTGTGATGAGACCGAGGAAACGAGGGAACAATAGGACAGTAGAGATTCCTTTCCACGCCGCATTCCAGCGATCCTGCAGCCGGGGCCCCCCGCTCAGAGCTTTGATGAACCCTTCTCGCGGCTTCCTGGGATTGTCGCTCCACCACAAACACAAAAACATGAAGCGGTCTGTGAGTGGGGCCAGGGAAGAGAGAGCACGGCCGTCCTCAGGATGTCCTGTTTTGATTAGCGTTAGCATCCTAAATGCACCATAGAAATATTATTCTAACACAGAGAAGAGCTCCGTGGTGACACATCCACTTCTTTCCACTCTGCGACCTCCAGGGTCAGATACACTACAATGAGCCAGGAATCAAAGAGGTGCTCCTCACCCAGTGATCTGACTGAGGAAATCATGTGAGGAAAACAGAGCGATGAAATGATAGGGAGAGGCTTCAGGGCCCATCAACAGGTGGGAGTTTATCAGGCCAATGCTTTTAGAATTTTATAAGAAATACCTAATTTTTGGAATCATCAATAATGCCCGAATTGTTATCAATAACATATTGATGGCATCTCTAACAACTGTAGTGTTTTTCTTTAGATGACAGGAAGTGGTGAGTGGCAGAAGGGGATTTCTGAAATGCCTCCCTATGTTAGAATGAGCTGATATTCCTCCTCAAATCAAAAGAGCGTGTTCGTTTCTCAAAGAGTTTTAATAAATATCAAAATGGGTAAACACTTTATAAATTGGGGATCAAACTCATGTTATTACTGCCTTGTCAAGCTCTTTGTAACAACTCAATAACTACTAACAGCTTCTTATATATTAACTTAAGCTGTTATTCAGTCAGTCTTTTATGAGCGACAGGGTTAAAGAATTAAGGTTTAAAATACTTAAATAAAATAGCCAAACAACTAACATAGCTTATATTATCATAAATCTGAGCTGATTTCAGTTGGCTGAAATTGGTAATGAACTGACGGTATTTCCCTTTAAACCTTAGCTCTGTGTTTTGAGCACCAGCTCTTACACACAGTGTCCTCTTTGTAGCTATGTAGCTCACACTACATCTCTTCTGTCTCCTGTGGAATCAGAGAGCAACGAAGCATTGCAGCATGGTTTGTTGTTTTGCTGGTGCTTGAGGGCTTTAGTTTGACAGGAGGGCACCACTTTGTTCACCTCAGTGTCCAGAAGGGACCCCGAGAGACCTCGGGGCCTGGATGTCTCTGTCAGGGCTGTGGCAGGACTCGGGCAATGGGGGGCCCCGCTGCTCACTGGGTCAGTGGACAAGCTAATCGATTTTATCTCCGTTTCACACAACACGCCAAACCCCTACTGGCCTGATATTCACATGTTCACTGTTTAGAGGAGTATGCTCCTTCCATCTTCTGTCTCTCTCTTTTTTTTCTCTTTCAGTTTCTTTCTTTTTCTCCCACCAAATCTCTTGCGTTTCTCATTCGTCTTTCTTCTACTGTGTTTTGTCTATTTCCCCTCTTTATCTACCTCCCTCGATCCATCTCTCTTTCTCCCCCTTAGAAGGGAGCGTTTTAAATTTAGCCTCCTTGCCTGTCTCGACGATGGCACTCCCCTAGAGGGAGGCTGGTGGGCAGGCAGAGGAGCCCTTGTTTTCTCGGCCCATTCCTCTGGATAAAGCGTTGGAACAAGGGAATGAAAGCTTTGGGAAAAGGTCTGGAAACTTCCCATTCATCAGTGTAAGGAGATACTGCGCTGACAGTTAGCAGACGGCCAGCCAAGTACAACACGGGACAGCCGCGTGGGCCTGCAGTGCTCGGCTCAACAGACAGACAGAGCGAGACCAGACCAAACACCCCACTCATCTCTGTTTGAGGAAGTAACATATGTTAACATTTTAGGCATTTATTCTGATTCTCTCGCGCAGAGTGTCTCAAGTGCGAACAGTAGAATAAGTGAATGATTACTGGTGCAATCATAACTAACATAGTAATGAGGAAGAGCAGGGGGCAACAAAGTACAGCACTGCAGACACATAATGATGACATGCTGTCATTTAAGTAGTGGAGCAACCTGTGGTTAGTTCAGTTATTTTCTGATTTGGCGGAATTGACAACTTTTTCTACTTTTCCAGGTCCCAAATGAATTGTGTGTCATTACTGGTATATACTGTGTGTTATGGGTTTTGTTTTGTATTTTTATTATCAGCTTTCATTGTTTTGACAGTCTTTTTGTGTAAGATTCTACAGTTTACATTTTCATCATTATTTTTATTGATCGCCATTTTTCGTGTCCTTTCTCCTGCCTTTTTTTGCCAGTCTGACTCACCCTCCCACCATAACTTCCCATCAGCCACTGCAGCAGGGAAAAATGCACGCATACCCTCAGGGGCAGTAATACATTTATGAATGCAAAGATTTATACGCACCCATAAACACGTGCACCTACACATGTTTGAATATTTATCCATCCTTCCAAGGGATTTTGGACCCAACACACTTGTATATACACGGACATGTACCTGCTGAGCTGGGATGGGACAGCGCATTGGCATGGCAGTGCATGGTCGGACACTGCAGGTGTGAGTCTGTGTCTCTCTGCCCAGCCATTAATCGCTGCCATCTGACAGTTCAATCTACGAGGGGCCGAGTGGAGCAGCCGGCTGGTTACCAGGGCAGGTCATTACTGAGCATGGAGGCAGCCAATCGCATCAGCGATCAATGACAAAGGCTGTAGAGGGAGAGAGTGCAAAAAAAGTGAGGGAGAAGTAGAAGGAGGTAGGGGTTGAGAAAGATGGAGGGCGAGAGAGGCGATGGAGATGTAGGGTGAAGGGAGGGGAGAGGAGAGGTATGGCAGGATAAAGGTAGTTACGATGCTGAAGGTCAGTTCTTGGTTGTGGAGTGGATGACAAACAGGCTGTCAACTGCCAAGAAATGGAGATATTCATCTGATGCCGCACAACAAAAAATATGGCCCCTTGCACATGCACACCACATAAATGTGCACAAAGACACAGTCATTGCCATAGCAGCTTGATTGAGAATGCAGCAGGGGAATTTAGTGTGAGGCATTGTTTTATGAATTCCATATACAAGGTGTTGGCAGTCTGCCCCGCCCTTTTAGTGGTCAGTCCGGGTTGCGCTGTCGTAAAAGTAATGACCGGCTGTGAAAAAAAAAAATCAGTTTATGAAAACGGCACAACTCCCCTTCGGACCCGCATCGGCTGCCCACCGCGTTACCACGGGAACGGCTGCCATGACGAAGTCCGTCCCGTGGCGTTTACCCAGAAGTCAAACGCAGTCTCCCTCTAACGGAAGGAATTCCATATATGCTTTCATAACTCAGTGAATGTCGTTTTCACCTTCTCACCCATGTTTTTCCTCAAATCTTTTTTTTTTTTTGGAATGTTGCTGAAGGGATTAATTGATGTTGTGGGTGACAGTATTTGGCCAGGGCTCTGATAAAACAACAGTGAGATCTCTCATTTCTCCCCAGAGGCCTAGAATAGCAGAACTGGTCGTTTATTCTGCACTATCTCTCAGCAGATCCACTGGCCCTCTCTCCCAGACACACACACACACACACACACACACACACCACAACCAGGCCATCCCAGCGTGGACAACACTGAGTGATGATGAGTCATTATAGAGAGTGTGCCCTTCGACCTCGTCCAGTCTTTATGGATCACTCTCTGGCAGAATCATATTCCCTAATGCCAAGTTCCTGTCCATCTGCCTGCCTGTCTGCCGGACAGTCAGGCCCCTAAGTCTCTCTCTCTTTCTCTGTCTCCCATACTCTCTCACTCTCTTTCTCCCCTGAGTTTCACACACCAGTTCATCCCAGACATCTCTGTCTCTGTTTATTTTAATAACAAACAGAAAAAAATAGACCTCCCTTTCCCATTACCAAATGTTTGAATTTGATCGTTTTCATGTATTCCATGGTGAGAATAATGGACATAAGTCTTGATTTGTTCAGATCATTTTTAGATGAACATGAGAAAGTCCAAGGGTGTAACAGTTCAGAAGATGAATTATCTTTTCATCTGTAGCTACCATGTACTTCAATGTTGAGATTGGCATGCAGCATCACTGTAACTGAATTCACAGTAATCCAATACATCACTTTGAATGCGAGTGTTTTCCCTCCATCTATTTCCTAACTTGCATACGATCGTGGTAATTCCTCAGTGCACAGAGAAGCAGTGCAGCAAGGAGAGCAGAGGGAAGGAGTCAGTTTGGATTTCTACACATCCTCTTCTCTCTGTTACTTTAGTTAATCCAATACTAACACTATGCCGAGGATTTTCTCTGTAGATCAAGCGGCTAATATGTTTTTTGTGGACGCTAGCATTTGATCCTTCTCTCAACAAATGCAATTTGTTTGGCCTGATTTGATCAGTTGCAGGCGCATAGTTCAATGCAGGCAGGAGCAGGTAAACCCTCTATACGATGGGAGTTAAAATGTGTTTGCGTCCGTGAGAGGGGAAACTCTATTACAGGTGTCCTGGACCACGGGCCCTGCTGGCTCTGATGAAACACTCTTTGGGTGTCAATGCAATTGTGATTTTGTCTAGCCCGGAGATTGGCCACCTCTTGGGTTTTAAAGCTGGCCCTGAAAGGCAGAAAACAAAGTCTGGCTGTAAACCGTACAATTACAATGGTGGAAACTTTGAAGGGCACTTCCTGATGTAACATAGTAATCTCCCTCGGGACACCAGAGAATGATGCTGTATAATTTTGGTAATTTTTTTGTGGAATAAGCATTGTTGTATGTTTGTGCAGTGCATGCGACTTGTAAAGTGGTACTGCTCCCCAGCCAATGGCATATACATTGTGTATATATATACCTTTTGAAATGGAACAGACTGTATACTACTACAGCAAGCAGGCATAAGCATCGGTAACATGGCTCTGAGATACAACAGATCCACAGGGCCAGCAGGATTCTGTTTCATTATGACTTTTTACTTATTTTAGCCGGTGATAAAACAGCATTATAGTAGCCACAGATTTGTTGTCAGTAAGACTTTGTTGAAAAGCAGTGTCACAATTTGTTGTTTGAATCGCCTCTCCTGCTTTCAGCATTATTGGACAATTGAAATCTTTTTAAATTTCATATTTGGTTTATTTTGTCAATGTTGAATCTCATTTTAAAGGCAAAACACAGTTGTCCCCAGATGTATGTACCACCCTGCAAAACATTTGACCTATTTCAGCCCCAGAGGGTTCAGAGACATGGGATGCATGCTATGTCACATCGTCCCCGCCCAGAGCCCCACAGATCAAATACAGGTATGATTTATGTCCGCTGTCTCAGCCTTCACGTTGCATGTTCGCCCGCGTTAGAGCTGTTGGTCAAACCCAACCGCAGTAGTAATTTGTCTCCTTACATGTGTAGGAGGTGAAGGGCGAAGGTCAGTGAAATGAAAATGACCAGACCTGACTTAATTGTTCTATCTATTTGTGGTTTGAGACAGGATGTCTGTCTGAATGTCTACCTGTCTATTTGTCCATCTGTCTTGCTTCTCTCTTGGCGCCGTGTCTTATGTCAGTTGGTCGAGACCCTCTGGCAGCAGTCAGGCCATTATGGGCACTGATCTGATCCAGCAGGAGTACAGGGTTCACTGAAGAGATCTGTCTAGGACAGATACTATCACTGTCAAAACACACAGGCCGATGGAAAAGTTTTCTCTGGTTTCCCAGGTCCTTATTAACGGTGTTATCAAGCTCACAAAGCTCCATGCAAAAAAAACTAGAACATTGGTTGGAGTGGAGTTATTATTAATTATTGGCTGTATTTTTATGTACATGCCGTTAAAATATAACAAATACACTCATGGTTCAGATATGATGCTTAAACACCTTTTTTTTCCTCCAATTTCCTCGCCAGCTTGGCACGTCTGACAAGGTTAAGCCGGCAAATTGTGGCGAGAAATGCTTCCTGTGTGTGATTACATTTATCATGTATAATTAGGAAGTTCTGCTCTGTCTACACATGATGACCTTTCACCCCGAGTGTGACAGTTGTAGACTGGTGTTGCCAGACACCCAAATGTGCTGCCCAGGTCGTGCTGCACCACAAAGTCTGGTTTCCGCTGCAGGATCAAGTGTCTTCGATTTGGGTTTATTTCTAAGACTTGAGACTATAAGATTTGAGGAACTTATCTGTGATTCCTTTTCTCACTGAGACGATTAGTCATTTAGACCATAATTTCAGATAAATGAGGGAGACTAAAACTGCATTACATACAGATGTAGATTGGCACTTTGCCGTATCCCATTCAAACGTTCAAACTATGTTTAGCGTACCACACCTGACTGCAGACTGCATCTATAATGCTACACGTTTTGTTTACTCATGATTATAAGTAATACTTTGTCAAGTATGATTATATGTGTTAAACAGGGTTGTTTAGAGGGTTGTTAGCGTTAGATATCATTAAGAGATCGCTGCAATGCTATTTTCAAACAGGAGATTAACATATGAGATGGTGAGGATAAAAAAATTATTTCTTTTTTACACATACTTATGAATGGTTAATTCAACAATGTTCAATGATGTTCAAGAATATGTACAACAGAGAAACCTTTACACCAGTATCTCGTATGGGCTACAGTGACTTTAAGTAACACGATAGTGAGGCGCAATGGTGAATCCATCATAACGTGTGTTCACCCTTGTATACAGAGGCAGTGTGAGTCGTGTGAAACCCTGGTTCTCAATGTAACTTTTTCTTTATTTGTTGATGTGTGTGCGTGAGCCATTGCCAACTTCCTATCTGTGACGCTTGTGTTGCCTGGGCTATAGTTTTCTACTTATTTAAACCTTTTTCTAAATCTTAACTTTCTTTGCTCTTTTGTTTTCTTTCCCTTATACTCCTTTCCTCCTGTCCATTGCTCTGTCATTTGTTCTTCCTTTTCCTTTGTGCTTGTACCCTTTTTGTGTTATAATTCCCACCTATTATTTCTGTCCCGAGCCCTCATTAGTCATGTCGCTGTCAGCCGCCAGCTGCAGACTCACATACACACAACCGCACGTATTCTTGCACATGCACAGGTATGGAAGTCATCAAGGAGAGGTCAAAGGTCTGCCTCATTACCCAGCCCCAGTGAAAACTTTTGGTGTGTTTTATGCACTGGTATCAGAAAGCAGAGGGAGGGAAATGAGGAGAGGAAGAGGGGGAATGAGGGGTGGAGAAAAAGCAAGATAATGAAGAAGACTGTGGCTTTAGGAGGAAATATGAGAAGAGAGAATGAGTGATAGAAAGGGAGAAGTGTAGAAGGGACAGACAAAGACCTCTTCTTCATCACTGTATCAGTCCCTGGTCTACTCCACTCCATGCATGTAAACCAGATCAATATAGCTCGCTCAGAAGATGGGAAATTGTGGTTAGGTGGAGGGTTGGAGGGGTTGAATTGAGCTGCTGGCGGCATACATGCCTGGTGTTTCCTGATGTTAAACACAACATCTCTAAATAAAGTCATTAAAAGCAGTCCAACAGAAGCCCATTCATTCATTCATCTTCTTCTGCTCGCTCACTCGCACACACACACACACACGCACACACACACACACACACACACACACACACATACATTCACATTATCTCTCTTTTTCACCCGCTCAAACACACACACACACACACTCCCACACACATACAGAGTTGAGACTGCGTGGGACATGATACGCTGACATGTGACATAAAGCAAAGCAGGAGTGTGTGTGTGTGTGTGTGTGTGTGTGTGTGTGTGTGTGTGTGTGTGCATGTTCAAGTTCAGCCTCGGAGGTCAGAGAGAGGGAGAGAGAGTGTGTGTGTGTGTGTGTTGGGGTGTCAGCTGGGAGCAGTCAGGGGGACACTGGTGATGCAGACTGACATGGGACATAAACACTCAGTAGTATAGTGAAGGGGCCCATTGTCTCAATCGCCGCCATGTCAGTCTCTGTGTAATGGAACGATATGTCTCTGTATGTTTGTCTAATTGCCCAATCTCCCTCTCTGTCTGTCTGTCTGCTGACATGTCTATCTCACTGCCTGACTGTGTCTTTATTTCTCTTCTTTTCTAGATACATTTACACCGACATTTTAGGCATAAGATCCTCTTATCCCAAATGTCTGCCAACGATCTGCCAATTCCTGGAGAGCTGTGTCTGTTTGTTATGTGTTTTTCTCTCCTGGTCAAGTCAAATCATCGGGATGTACAATCTCACACCAGGTGTCTCAGCGCACCTTTCATTAAGAGAGAATATATTTAAAAAAATAAGTGGGCCGGGTATCAGAAGATTTTAAAAAGTCTGTCATTCTGAGTCACAAAAAGGACAAAACTTTGGATTTAGTGTTACGAGAAGTGGCATTAGTCGCAGGTTGAATTGTTAACAAGTTCAGTGGTCCAGAACATGCAAGGGAGTTATTAGTTCTGGGATTTCAGAGCTGTGGCTGAGCCCAGAAAGGAGGTAAAGGTGTGCGGAGGATATGAGATCTTTGGGGTTGAGGTGCCGGGATTGTGATGAGGTGTGTGAGATTAATGGGAGTGAAGCTTTAAGAGAGGGGAGGCAAGTAAGGGTGAGGTGCTGAGGACATGCCGGATGGGTGTTGAGGATTTGCGTCTTTGTAGGTTTGAGTTTCTGTTCTTGTCTATATAAGCCTGCATGGAAGACAGTCGTATTTCAATGTTTTTAGTAATGTTCTAACCTGAATTTAGACTCAAGAACCTTAACCTGTAATGTCTGCTCAAAACCCCACCGTGTCATGTGAAAAATGTATGGAAGTCTAATCCATACTGGGCTGTTTTATGCATTCCTCAATAAGATTTCATTCAACACCAGAAACATGTATAAAAGAGAGACAGAATGTATTAAGATGTCAGAATTGAGGGCTTTACAGGCAAATATGGAGGTGGTTAGAGAAGGCCAAAGTTCATCCACGTCTCTTGGCTGTTTTATGTGCTCGCTGCCACTCCCCATCTCAACGTGCAGCCGCTAGCACCTTCTTTCTTTTGTCAGTTAAATACTGGTTCATGTTACGTGGATAGTATTAACGTTATTATTTAGATTATTTACCGTACTTCTTTCCTGAATACACATTTAAAGCAAAAGAGGCACTCGTGATTTACATTTTCCGAGAAATAGTTTTAAAAGTGACCACATCACTTGCAACATTTATACAGCGCAGTTCATGTTTTATGTACATTGAAAGTACTTCCAAATGTTTTTTCAACTCTTTTTATTTTTTTCTTCACACAGTTACCAGCTAGAGTTACTGGCAGGGACCATGTTTAGAAACGGGTAGGCATACAGAGGGCTAAACTGTAGTAATAATCCAATTATAGTAATAAGTAGCCCAGTCAAACATGAAGGGGTTTTACGGGCACCTCTCTTGAAGGACATGTTTCCCTATGGCGGCTTCCTGCTCACACAGACACACATATTGAATGGCTTCAGCTCAGCTCCTCTGTGTCTAAGTAGTACGCAGTGTCTGTTTATTGTAGATGAGGTGTGGATGTTTATACTCTCCACGGAGCAAAACAAACCAGCCAGAAGTGTGAGGTGATTCTAAAATAATTCACGAGCTCTTTGGCAAATTGACACAGTGTAGTCCCTGCTTGTGTTATTTGTTCATGTTGGCCCTGAAAATGCACTTACACATTCACCTCCTGGATACGAATGTTAGTTCCCTGCAGGAAATGTATTCTGTATCTCTAAATGCTCTCTTTTAATCTATTTGTAAAGCCTGAGATTAAAAACATTAACTTAGCTTGACGTTTACATTAAAACAATATGTACGGATCTGTCTGGTCAGGCCAGCAGACATGAATCACACTCAACTAATCAAATGAGTCATTTAATTACCCTGGTATTCACACATAATTAGGAATCTGTTCTTCTCAAATTCTTTAAAGGTTTGCTTTCATTATATAATGCTTTGTGTCATCAAAACACATTCATGGCCGGAAGGTTGCAGAGGTTGCATTGTAGCATGAAATCAAAACAAATGATTTTGTTTGTATACCTTTTCACACTGTCTAGCTTCTTTTCCCCCCCAGTTTGCCCGTGCATTAGCGTTTGTATAAATACATCATAGAAACGCACACAATGGCCGAGGAGGGATGGATGTCAGTGGTCAGAGCAGATAAGAATGACAAAGCTCTACACTAAGCCACGTCACCACCAGGCCTCTCACCTGCCTGTCTGTCACACAAACGCACTCAACCATCACAGAGTGATTGTTTGTGCCCATGCATGTGTGTGTGTGCGTGTGTGTGTGTGATTGATGCGCTTCGCCTTCCGTCGACTTTACTCCCGCCCACCAACCACCTCGCTCCCTCTTGTCCCACCTCAGTCTGGACTGTCAAGGAAACATGAGGCCTTGGGAGATAGCAGCATGCTCTCCGGGCCGGCCCTCGGCCCGCTCTGTCTCTTTTTCTCTTCCTTGTGCCACTCACCGCTGCTGTGGGAAAAGCAGAGGAGATGAGGCCTTAAAAAACAGATCATTGTCCGCCTCCTAGATTAAAGCCAGAGAATGTGAGCATTGTCCACTGAATGGCTAAACCTTCCTGCTGTCACTCAAATGCTGCTCTGAGCGCTACTTCATGTCTAAGAGGCTTATCTGCACTGAAAGGCCCCTAGCTGCTCTTGGGAGAGAGGACGTAATGAAGCGTGTTTTTTTTTTTTTTCCTCTGTAGGGAGAAACCTGCTGCTGGGGGGCTGGTGGTGGTGGTGGTGGTGGGTGGTTAGGGGATTCAGGGGGTGGACGTGGTCAGTGGGACAGCTGCAGCCCTCGCCCCCAACCGCTCCCACTCCTTCTAACTGCCTCTCTGGAAAGAATTGTCATTTATCTAGTCTCACATGAGAGGGAGCGCCGAATACGCGGCATACGGGCCTGAACCCCATTGCTAGCGTGATGGGGGGACATGGGGACATTATGTGGGGACGTGCCCAGGGACCTGCCTGTTGTCCGCGCTCAGCCGTCTGTGGGGATGATCAGCAGGCCACTGATGTGGTCCTCTCTTTGTGCTCCGCTGTTTGAAAAGGGGAAAGTTTAAGTGCTGCTCGCATTCAGGGCTGAGGGCCAGCCAGGCTGGGAGGGTTAGCTAAGCCTTGAGGCCTGTGTGTGTGCGTGTGTTGGTGTGCATGTGTGTGTGCTTGCATTATCATAGCCTGTATAAGAAAAAAACTGCAGGTTCCTTGGTCAACATCATGATTATAATATGTACAATTACGTGTCATGAACATCCTGTAGGAGTAAACTTGTTTTGTTTGTAATTTGAAAAAACTGGAATAAACCTGAGCCAAAAGACAAGAAGAAAAAGTGACTTATTAACAAAATTTTACAAAGAAAATCTTTTTTTTTTGCACGTGATGGTCATGCATTATTAGGTGTTCAACAACAAAGGTCTTTCATCAAAGTTCTTCACCTCACGGCTAGTTTTTTTTTGTTCAGCTGTTTCTGCTCAACGAATCCTTGCAAGTGTTACCACCATGCTCCACTTGTTGAGTTATGAAACATTTGCCCTGATCTTTGCCACTGCTCCGGCATGTCACGCGTGGGTTTCCCCCAGTGGTCCACATATTAGTTTGCGGATGATTTACAGAAGCCATCAAACCCTGAGCCCTGCTGTCCTGTTCCGTTTGCCCTCTGCGTGGTCTGCTCGTCCGTCTCTGTGTCACGACGGACACACCTGCATCCTCGGCAGCCCCCTCTAACCCATAAGCTCTGTCCACTTCCTGTCTGCAGTAGCACTATTTCATTGACACAGGTCCTTGTAGCATGCAAAAACACAGCTGGGCTGGCATATTCAGTACGTAGAAGTGTCTGATTTAAGTGTTTTGGAAACAGAAATTTGTTGAAATTGTGATACTGGGTTCTTTCTTTTTTTTTATCACCTTTCCAAATATGGCTGTTTTAGTTTATTTGGCTTTTTTCCTTCAGTGCTGTCTGTGTTGGTAAAGGGATGTTTAAAACATGACAGAATGATTCACTTTATGAGCCCAGGGATGGTGTTTGCTCTCTCTTCTCCCTGTCAGGCCACGAGCCATGCATGCACTCACTTAATGTGATCTTTGACCTGGGCATCTTGTGGGGTTAGTGCTGCCTGCGCCTATTCTGTCTTGTGGCGGGAGGTCGAGTGGGCTGGAGAGCTTCGGAGTAGACCAGAGGGCTTGTCGGCTGGAGGGGGATGGGAGAGGGATGTTAAGTGGTGTGGCCCAGCTGTGGCGGGTGGCCCAGTGGTCCATTTAGAACTCCAGCCCCACGCTGGGAGATGGTACATCCCGACAAGCTGAAGGGACCCAATGCTGGTGCCAGCATGCTCTTGGCTCTGTCAAAATGTCAAAAATATGAAGGTGAATTTGTAGGAACATCACTTGTGCAGCATGTTAAAATGGAAGCTCCGGGTGTCCTGTGGCGGAGACAGAACAAGGGTTTACGTTTAAAGAATACTTTAATTTTGACTATGGTGTTGACTATTCTGCTGATATTCCCGACCATTTCCATGCAATCTGTTGTGTAACAAAGTAACAGTATTCAAATACTGTCCTTTTATCTCACAAAATGTTTTTGTCCAACTCAAGAGGATGAAAATCGGATTCCTGAGAATTTGAATGTTAAATAGGAAATGATTCATGGGAATGATCACTACATATCAATGATTCACACAATACAATGTGTCCATGCACCCAAGAGTGATAGGTGCCACATTGTGCAGGAGATGGAGAGTGGATTTGAAGGTTCTTTTTCAGTAAACATTTAAAAGAGTGGAGAAGTGAACAAAAGCGTTAAGAAGGAGCTGTTTTGTTGCCCCTTTTTTAACCTAAATAGGCGGTCTGTCCGACCGAGGCCTTGGCTTCAAAGTATTATCCCACACATGAAATTACCATTTCTATCAACTGGGGAGAAAGATTATGCTTTTTGGGTGTTCTTCTGCGTTTCTTCCAGTGGATTCACTTGGTGAATGTGACACGTTTTGTGTCTCCCACCCCCTATTGAATTTAAAATTTCTCTATTCTCAGAGTGAGCCGAGGAGAGTCCTACACGCGGGCTGAATAGACACTAAATCTTTCAAGGTTAGGACTTAACCTTCTCCCACTCTAATTCATCTTCAAACTTTAGTCTGAAACCAATCAATATCAGATGATTGGTAAACAATGTGCAGTGTCTGATAGGCAGGTACCAAGGGCCCTCAATGGGATTGCAAATGCTTTGTGCGTCCCGAGTCGCTTTTGCTCTAAAGCACTGTCACAAAAAGTGAAATTACCATTCGCTTGGAATGATGCCATTCATCTTTGTCACAGCGCCAAGCTCAGCACGCAAGCCGCTCCCCTCAAATTAATTCCTTGTTTTGCATCAGCTGAATTTGCCCAAATCCAGGAGGATGGCTCCGGCTACACCTCGCCTGCATTCTTTAATGTGGCAATTCCAGCTGATTTCACTATGCACAAGGCCCGGTGGCTTTATTTACAGCCTAATTCGCAAAGAAAAGGAAATAGATATGAAAATAAGTTGGGAAAATAAGATAAATCTGGTCGGGAAATTTCAGAGGGCCTGCCTGTTTCAACCAGGAGAGTTAGAGTAGCATAATGCACATAGCTGGCTCCTGTGAGCCGACGCTATTGTCAATTTGTCATTTCATGTTGCAGGAGCTCCCGTACAAAGGTAATGTCTTCCCGGAGGCTCTTGCCCATGTAATATAAAGGGAAAGCATTGTAGAATGAATATCTGAGGAATTCATTTGTTATCCTGCATGAGATATTCCACAAGATGTCAGGACAGGTAAAGTCCAATTTAGAGAGAAAAGATTGTAAACAAAACAGTCATTTATTTTCGTTTTTTAATCAACTTTTTGATGTGCCAAAAGTAAGATTCCCCCAAAGAACAACATTTAAATACAACTCTTTGATTAGAAAAAAAAATCTTACATTTGTGGAAATCACCCTTCTTTTGGATTGACACGGAACTAGTTGAGACATTTCCACTAGGGGGCTGTGACTTGTTCTCTCCTTCGCTCTCTCCTGTGCTTCACCGAAGCCTCTTCTGCTGCTGGTTAACCCAGCCCTGCCATCAGAAGCCGTCCGGCATTTTAGCGGTCACATCTTTGTTTGTTTCTCTCTCCAGCTCATGTAGATGTTATCCCAGTGTTGTTTCATGGTGCAATGACAGCAGTGATGAGATTTTAAAGAGTGGGTTGTCCTCTCCTTTTACTGTCCTCTCCCTGTTTGACTTACATGCTAAAAATGGTTCCGAGGCTAATTTATGGTTGCGGTGACTGTAACCGCTGATTTGTGATCCTCTGTGTTTGTGTTTATGGACCAGGCCTTATTTTCTTCATCTTATCTGCAGGCAGATGGACAACACGGGTTGACAGGGTTTATTTAGATGTTTGCTTTTTCCAGCACACAGTATGATGGAGTGCAATTACCAGGAATGTGGAGTGAAGCCCTGGGGTCAAAGGCGTTTTCCTCCCTCGTATGAGTAGACCAAGGTCTCTTTGCCTAATTCCATGTATAGGTTTTGACAGACGTTTGTGGCATTTCTAAGCATAGCAAAGCGAGGAGTATGTACATTTGAAGAATCTGCAGAAGCTCTCGTTTGGACAAACGTGATCAGGGATGGTAACAGTGAAAGAGAGGACAGGACAGGGGCTGCTGGAGATAAGTGGGTCAGGCCTGAGAGACCGTTCTTCACCTCAGACACCTGCACCTCTCCACAGATCCCCCATCAAGGGCTCACTTTGTCCCCGGGCTGCACCATTGTCTGCTGAAGGGCCCTCCAGACTCCAAGTGGACTCAGCCCAGCTCTCCCCAAGAGACAGACAAAACAGCGGATTCCAAAGCGCCAGCCCCTTGGCATTCCCCTGCCTTTGGGAGATAAAGAGGGGAACTTCGGCCTGATTCACTCCTCCACTCTTCATCCCTCTCCACAGTCCTCCCAAGAAAACAGGAGATGAGGAGGAGGAGAAAAGAGGAGACTTGCGAGGGGGTAACGGAGGGGTGGTCTCAGGGTCACAGAGTGATTAGTGAGGAGCAGAGTGGCGCTCCTTTTCCCCTTTGGTCCTCCTCCTCTGTGGTCACTCAGAAATGACTTCCACTGGGCTTACTGGGGAGTGTGGGTGGAGAGGGAAGTGGAGGAATTATTCCCTTCTGTCTGTCTGTCTGGACTATATTTAACCTGCCTGGCAAGATGAATGTTTCCAAGGGAGTTCTACCCTCAGCATAAATGAAGCCATTATACTCTGCTCTCTTGTCCTCTCCTTTGCTTTTCATTAGAAACCGAGGGTTTAGGATGAAATGGCAGGAGGACGGTCAAAATCAGGGTAAAATACAACCTGAGCGCAAACGCAGACATGCTGGGCCGCCGCAGGCTCTGTTATGAATGTATGCATTAACACCGCCAGTTTTGCTACTTATTTTTCATAAGACAAGTCCTGTATCCGCACTCTCATAAGCACACAGGCACATAGTCAGTGGGCCACATAGTCTTTTCAATATGGCACATCAAATACATGGACCCTCCCGAAAAGCAAACACTGGCATTTATACATGGACACATGCACAAAGTTCTGGTGTGGCCAGCCTGTGCAGGCCATACGAGTTGGAAGTGATTAGGGAGAAATATGCCTGTCTCCCTGTAATGTCAGTAATAGGCAGCAGCACATCAAAGTCCAGGCCTGTCAGAATGATCCGGATCAAACCGGCCCCCATCTGGAAGCCATAACAGACTTTTCACTCATTTAAACACTCTTAAAACACACTGAACAGACATGGAGCTCCCGTCTCTGCTCACCACTCACCACCACTCATATCAGCACCCTCTGCCTTCCGTGTGTGTGTGTGTGTGTGTGTGTGTGTGAGTTACTCTCTCATTCCCTGAAAATTCTCCAACTCTGTATGTATTTTCACATTTAATGGTAAGACCATATGTTTCACATTTGTGTATTAGGCTACCAATTTTAGATGATTAATGTTTTCAGTTTTTTTTTTTAACTAACTTTAGAAGAAATAACATCGACAGTGAGCCACAGATCCAGTTTTGACAGTTAAAAGTGATATCTATATATTGCCTAATGCACACGCAGACATTTTTGAAGCAGCATAAACATCTGAGGTCCCAAGATATCAGAGATAATATTATTCTTTGTGAAGGGCATGAAAATTGGAATCAAGCACAAGCCTGTTTTCAAAGTCAAAGATAAGTATCTTGTCCGTGCGATAATGACGCGGTGCATTCTGAGACAATGATGTAGAGTGCTTCCCTCTCGCCTGCCCGCTCACACCGTGTTGACTGGACTCCTGGACATATATTATCTTTCCAAACACAAGTCGGACACGGCTCTAAGTGTATTTTAATTGGCTTTGAGCCGCCTTCCTAAAGCAAACAGCTGATGGTGTAGCTGGTGGTGCGGTGTGCTTGGTGACTGATGGGTGGCCTGCAGTCAGGGTGGGGTGCAGTCCGATTGCCTGTCCGTCCGCTCCACCAACAATCTGGCCTATACGGGACTCCATTGTGTCTGCGTGTGTGCGTATATGTGCGTTTGTTTAAATGACTGCATGTCTGCGTACATGCACACACCTCTGGCATACTTTGAATATCTGTGTGTCACTCTAGGGTGTTTCACATTTAAGCTCACTCGCTACTGTAAAAGAGCTTAACGCCTGGCAGATAGCATCTTGAGTTAAAGTGCAAGTGATTTAATACTAACAAATAAAGTAGGCATGTCAGCGGGCAGCCTAGGCCCCCGCTGCGGCCGGACAGGGAGTGGGCCTTCTCTCATATCTCCACCAGACAGGGAGACAGGGGGGCCTCTGGCTCCACAAACCGCTGATGCTGCTAATGCACGCTACTTTTCATTCCCAAATTTCACAGTCTTCTGTCTTTCTGTCCTTTTTTTTTTTTTCTCTTTAAAAATACATTGTCCATGGATCAGAAGTGCCAGTTCCCACTGATGAAAGATGCAGCATTTCTTTAGTTTTCTCTTCTTTTTAAATTGACTGGTTCGAAAGATTGACGGAGGGGTACACAGTTGCATGGCCACCATTGTTTAACAGTCTGTCGTTGATGTTGGCTGAAGTGTCAAAAACAAGACTTCTGTTGGATTCATGTATTTCTGGCCAGCAGCAAATGAGAGTGGAGTGGTTCGGAGAAAAGGAAGAAGGGGCAGCAAGCTGAAGAAATAGGTCTGAGCTCAGCATATGCAGAGAAGTCCCAAAAACGATTTCGTTTTACAAGAACCAAGGATCTCACTGCTAACATGGCCAACTCCACTCTCATAAAATCTATAGACATCCATTATAAAACACCAAGGCACTTATAAGTTGTTTCGCCCGGACCCAGCACACGGGGCCGTCTGCCTCCAAATCCCCTCTGGAAGTGTTTGAAAACAAAGCAAAGCTTTGCTTCAACCTCATTAACTAGTTATAATAAACAAAACAATGTGTTTTTAATGGATGGCGAATCCCGTCTCCCCCTTTCCCCTCCCAGCTCTGGTCCAGAGCGACTGGCCAGCGGTGGGTTTCCCATGACTGCAGCTTGCGGTGTCATGATGATGGATGGGCAAGGTTGGGGGGGGGGGCCTCTTGCCCTTCTCCTTTGGGACGTCCAATGGACTGACAGGCACATTGTAGCACCCGACCCGTGCTGACGTACTGCTCCGCCCGCTGGCACAGCCACAGAGAGCCCCAGAAAATGCCCGCTTTTCCACTTTCACATCCAGCATGTTTCACCTCACACGCAGTTACAGATGCGGAGGAATGCATAAAGAAGCATATGCAAGTGTGTACAAGAGGACACTCTTAAACAAACTCAGTGTAACCTTTAATCATTTACTTGATACATTGCAGTAAATGCGTAAAAAGAGACACATTTGCAATATTGTCCTTATTTTCCAAGTTTCCTGATGAATCATTTTGAAATTTGAAATTATAGTTGCTATAATTCACATTTTTAAGGGTAATGTTGAATATTTAGTGCAAATATTTTAGTGGGAAACATCGGTTGTGTAGCGCTGAGTTTGCGTGCTGAAAGACCACCTGTACCTGACGACCCCTGCTGGCCCTCAGCGGGGGGCCACATTAGCTTCCTGATGAATAAACACCAACAGAAGCTCAGCGGCCCCAACACACACTCCTATGCCGTTAAACGAGAGTGCCACCCATGTGCATACACACCTCTCTCCGTCCATCTCTCCTTCTCTTTCGCTCTCTCTGTCTGACTCACTCCACAACACGCAGAGCTCCTTTGGAATAAAATTCTCCCAGCTAGTGTAAAACAATCCAATAACAGCCAGCACCTCTCGAAATAAAACAATAGCTCAGCTCATGCTGGTGTTGTAAAACAGCTCAGCCCATTACATGCACTTACGTGTTACCATACTGTATATCTGCCCTTTGGGTAATAGCACATTTTTCCTTCATTTGGTGATTTAGGGATAATAAAAATAGCTTAAAAATAATAATAGCAAAAAGTCTTTGGTTCGTTCAGGTGTGACTTTCACACTTATTCGTACATTGTGTTTTATGCACTTACATGCTTCTGGTTCCAGTTGTTGCAGCAGAGCGCTGCCAAGTGAGCAACGGTCCTTCTTGAGTGCTCATTTTTTCCCAGTGGCTGCCGTGTTGACTGCTTCATTAGGTCAAAGGTCATTTGAATAGAAGGATAAGATATAAGACTCAGACAGACCGAGTGTGAGGGTGTGAGCGCCCATGACCCTTTGCGACACTGTTCCAACGTGTTTGTAAACAGGATGTCATTAACACTGGGAACTGGCCAGGCTCACAATGACTTTTGTCTCCTTCGGTGTGTGTGCGTGTTTAGAGAGGAGGTAGAGTGAGGGTGGGAGCCAGAGAGAGAGAGAGAGATGGGGGGTGAGGTTGATAACATTTCAAATAAAACCCTTCGTATACTTCCACTGATAAATCATCACCCTCACAGTTTTCTCAGAACTGCCCTTGTACTTTTCTGTCCAAACAACATCCAGGTTAACTTTGCCACATCAGATAAGCACTGGCAAATATGATGAAATTTATGGCTTAGCGTGGCTGCTGTACTAATACAGCGGTGGGTTGTGTGAAGCTGTACTAAGTGCATTCAACTGTCAGCTCATATTGTGGTGTCAGTCCTTCCTTCTAATTAGTGTCCTCAGCAGGCAGGAAGTGGGCCTGGGCTGGACTAATCTGTCAGTGAGGCCAGACCATCCTCGCCCCAGCGACTGTTTCCTTAGATAAACCCAGAGCCCTTTATCTAAAAGAGTTGCGACACTCGGGGGGTCTGGGAAGCCCCTAGTGATTCTGTTATTAGTTCTTTGATTTTATTTTTTTTACATATAATCCAGACCGGGATGGACTTTTATGTAAAGACAATTTTAATCTTTATTTTAGAACCTATGAGAATTATTAGGGATTTCTGTGAGTTGAATGTGAAGAGAGTGGCAGTGCGTTCACATCGCGGTACAGGTCGTTATGACAGGTGTTGATTGAGCATGAGAGGGAGGAAGCGTAGTGAAGGACACTTCCTGGCAGACAGTTTTATCAGCGAGGGAGCGGAGGGGTCAGAGAAAGGGTGGATGAGGTTATCGCTCTCCGGTAGTCATGTACTGTATGCGACTGGTGCACCGAGAGCCTGTGGAGGCCTGGCAGCTGCCCAGAGTTGCTGACCAAGGTAACTGTCTCATTCATATAAACACAGTGTGAGTTATAGCCACATGTTGGGACTATCAAGTACAGAAGTTTGTTTTTTTTCTTCTAAGTTTATATTGTGCTGCCATGGTTCAATAGGTCATGAAATAGGTGGAAGGGCTTTCTCCGGTATGTCCAAAAGGGACCCGAGGTTGTTTGTGTATTGTCTAAGGGCGCTGACACATCCTGCAGAGATATCTCATGCTTGTACAGATTGCGAGGCTGTGTTCCAGTGACTAATGTGCGAAGCAAACACACAACTCGAGAAGCAAGACATGTAGTTTAAAGACTTTTTTGGCTCTCTGTTACACCAGTCACAAAACAAAGTCAATTAGACTCAGACAGGAAAAGAGAAAGTGAGAGAAAAGGAAAGGGAGAGCGATGGGGGGGGGCGGCTTTTCCCTCCGTCCTTTTCTCCCTCCTTTCCTCCCTTCCTTCTCTCACCACCAGCGGGGTCCAATTCCTCCACTTGAGCGCTCAGGGCCAGCAGCGGGCTGATTAGACCCCCACCCCCAGCCGCGCACCGCCGAGGAATCTGCAGCGGGACGACTTCAAATGCACCTCGCTCCTGCCACCCCAAATAAAACCTGACTGGTCCTAATGGACACGTTTTAATCTCCCTGGGTTATTTGAAGATTTCTCCAACCCGCTGCTGGCCACAGCAGAAACAAATTCCTCTCGCTTTGTTGATTAAACCGCTGCCTCTCCACTGTTGCTTATCGTCCAGCAACGAGCCGCTCTTTTTAATTAAAAGTGAGACACCACAAGTGTGCAATTAACAGCTGGTAATTATAGAGCTCTTCAGAAGTGCAACACTCCACCTTCATTTCAATTATATAATGGACAAGTGGCTATTTGATCTCCAAATTAGTGAACTCTTGTAATATTTGTTTTGTGGCAGATTTGGAGGGTTAATAGTGGCCTATGGTGGCCTCCCTCTTCCATGATTGATGCAAGAGCAGAAAGGGGGATATTAAAAACTGGAACAGTCCATCAGGAAATGCAAATCACACCTTCATGTTAATGAGCAGGCAATAGGCCTGGCTGGCCAGCCGTGGCGTTTCATGTGGGAAAAACAAGTGCCCACTCTGCCGCAAACTGATTAGTACATTTGAATTTGAAAGTTTAATTAAGTGTTTCTAATACAGATCGTTTTGGAGAGTGACACATAACATTAACTTGTTTGATACTTAATTTTGCTGCCGTTTGATTGCAAAGCAAGCGTGGGTAAATCTGCAGCACAAGTGTGGAAGCATTGAGCGCTATCCCAAAGGAGGCAGAAGCCATGCACTTAATTTAAAACCTTTAACTGATAACTGATGAAAATGTATTTAATGACCAATGCACTCTTTGAGTGTATAAAGCGGAACACTTGTTCAGTTTTAATTACAATTGATTTCCATCTATGTACATGGCTGTGGCTTTGTTAGTTTAGAGTTAGCATTCTTTCACTCAACGCAGCCCATCAATATGAAAAAAAAGTGGACCTTGATTGATTTTTGGCTACACGAGGGCATGCAGCAGGTTCGAATGTGGCAATTATTAATTGGCTGCAACACTTGTAATGTCTTTGGGGGATGCTTTCCATCCTGGCACATTTTTTTTTACCGGATTGTCAATATATCAAGTGGTTTAAAAGAAGTTTAATCTTTGTGCTGTTGTGATTTGTAATTGCTTTATTTCACTAGTCAATATAGTTCTTTTAAAATGTATTTTCTTGGTGGTATATAAGAAGATGCACTGCGCTGCCTCTTTAAGATTTGATATAAAAATGTTTCTGCATTTTCATACAGTATACATAATTATTCCAAAATGAAGTCGGTGTTTCTTTACGCTGACCTAATATGATGTTGGACATAGCAGATTAGCCATGGTAAAAAGATTTTAATGAAGCAAATTTGCTCAGTCAATAGATCTGTCAAATATAGAGAGATGCACCCTGAGACAAATAAGAACCATATTGTGGTGAAATTTAAGTCCATCGTAGCAAAGATTAAACCCCACTTGTAGAAATAATGCCGTATCAAATGCATTAGTGTAAGAGATCTCCAGATAATCTGTTTTAAATTATGCTTGACATGTTCAGACAATCTGTCATTAATTCCACAGGCATGCCACTCCAAATATGTACAAAACAGGAAAACCAACGAGAGAGAAAAAGCATGACGTCAACAGTCTCAAGTCACTCAAGCCCTTTGGAATCTTTCATTGGTGAATATTGGCAGCTCATTGTGAAATAAACACCAAGTATTTAAATTCAAACCAGGTCATTATGGATGGTTCTTAAACAAAATGTCAGTCATTAAGGGAGGCCATGTGGCTCTGCTTAGAGTCCCCGTTTGTTTGAATTAGGAAGAAGAAACGGGGGATTTCTGTGATCCTTCTCATCTGTCTGAATGACACACTGAGCGTCACTGAGCGTCTCTGTGTGTGTGTGTGTGTGCCCTTGCTCGCTTGTGTGTGATCTCAGTCTAATCTGAGTTGTTGTTACTGTCATGTTCCTCTCCTTCCCTCATTGTCCTTCTGCATTCCCACCTCAATCTCACTGTCATTTGGCAGCTGTCACTCTCCATTTATGTCCACCGTCTACCCTCCTCCCCACACATGCACACAATACCACAGACTCACATTCTCTCACAGGCATAAAATGCAAGTAAGAATAAAATAATATAAATTAGAATAGTGCAAAATATAAGAAAATTATTGTAAGGAATTTTTTGATTTTTTGTTTTGTTGTATTGTACATTGCTCATCCAAAGAGGTTAAAACAATGTTTAATATCTTTCAGCAATATAGATATATCTTATGTGTATCAAAGAAATGAAAGTAAATAATATTGCATGATTACAAACTTTAAAAAAATCGCAATACTACTATGTCTTTGAAGTGGCAGGTCAAGCTGAATGCCCTTCTCAGTCTTGACAATGACCCACACTGTTTATGACCAGACTCCCATGCAGAGCTGTGTAGTGTATTACACACAGAGACAACAATCCCCATACAATAGCACAATCCCACTGTATTGCCCAGTTATATCACCTCCTAAATAGAGGGAAATTGACATCCATAACAAATAACATAAACAGCTTCAGTGCTCCGAGGGGGATTTTGTTGCTTGGGGCGCGGGGCTGAATGTTAGCCTTCCAACAATCATTAAACAAACATCCTCTCCAGGACCTTTCCATGCCCGGGTCTATTCCACATGTCACACTGTGGTTTGGAAAGTCTCTGCAGCCGCGGACATTATTGTATGTAACAAGTTCTGTAACAAAGTTAAGGTGGAATTGGCCTGCTGCTGTGGTAGTGCTTGAGGCAAGCAGACCCTGAGAGTGGAAAAGAAACCCTCAGACAAAGTCTATTCATATCCAAAAATATTAAATGGAGGATGTCAGGTTGGTAGTAGGTGGTCAACTTGTCACATTAGAAAATACTCCTGCTTTCCAATGGTTAGTTTGGTTTAGTCTCTCTTTCCCAAACACAGACCGTGTTTCTGATTTAATTCAGCTTTTTAAAGGAGTATCGGTACCTTCTGTGTTGAATCTGTATGAGACCTTTTCAGCCTGTATATGCCCATGCTTCGGAATTGTGGAAAAGGGGGTTTTTCTGAATTCATGTGAACCATTGTGCATGTTAAACAATGCCCGTATTGATAACCTCTGACCTGCCACTGTAGTACCACAACAGCTCTTTTTCAACAGTTTTAAGTGGCAGCCAGAGGTGAGAGAAAAGATTCATTAAATGAATCTGAGCAAAGAAATGAGAGCCGAGGCTTTCTCAGTGTCCAAAGGTTTCTCAACAAAGAGAAGCTTGTTAAAGGAGATGGAAGAGCTATGGAGATTTAGTAGCACCCTGATTATACACAATATATTTCACTTGTTTACTGAATGTTTCTCTGTTGCATCACAGAATATCTGTGTGTGCATGTTCCTAGAAGTGTCTGTTGTCGCCCGTGTGTGTTTAAGGTGTCCAAGTGATGACTTTGAGTTTGTCAGATGCGTCAGCCCCGAGTTGAGGGCCATTTGTCATTGGTGGGATTCATTATACGTGTCCCAAACCCCCCCCCCCCCCCCAGTTGGGCAGTGTGATCACCACTGACCCCCTGTGACAACCACAGCACCTTCATTATGTCACCACAGCCACCCTGTCACTACAGCAACTCTCTAACTGTCTGGGTGACACCCCTGGGTGGGACTCCAATCTCTCATCCAGAGGCCTGCCTGTCTCTGAGCTTGTCACTGTCTGTGTGTGCATGTGCGTGTGTGTATGTGTGTGTGCGTGCGAGTGTGTGCATGCGCATATGTTCAGACATTGGTCTTTGGTTTGTGGGTTTTTACGTTATTAGTTCTTAATAAATCGGTATGTCATTTTGAACACTTTGATTGCTTTGTTGGTCAGTTTAGTTTCCTATGTCTAACAGATTGTCTGACTGAATTCTGCTAATATATCAACCATCTGGTTCCCCAAACAAGTACAAACCATGGAGGTACAAACAACACTATTCTATTCCAGCTTTTGCACCATCTCATCTATTATCCCTTAACAATAATTTCAGGCACATAAACTGACCCCTAAATTAATTAAATTATGTCCCAGTAGGTGTTTGGCACAGTATATATACATGTATATATTTTGGTTACCCATTGCTGTGCCACATTATCATATTCTCCTTCCCATTGGGATCATTTCAGATAACACGCTGGACACTGTTATGCTATTTCTTCTCCCCCTATTTTCTAATCAGCAATTATTCAATTATGTCCCATTACTTGGAGGGTGTTGCCAATGTCGCCGCCCTGGGCGTTTAGCCCCTGCTCTCTGTCAAGAGGAGACCCCAAGGGCTCCGCAGAACGCCTGTGATTAGTGTTGCGTCTGCAGAGAGGTGACAGAATCCCTCTTCAAATATTTTGTCTTCATTTTACGGCTCTGAGATGCAATTATGGAGCAGCAGTTCATTACGGCAGCACGCGGCGCTTCATGTTTTATGCATACTGCCTCATTTAGGGCCTTTATTAACGAGCCAGGTCTGACCAGGCTGCGCTATGGCCACCGCCGCCTGTGTTTGTGTAGGTGTGTGCCGGCAATATGAGTAAGCACAAGTAAGGGAGTGTGTGAACGAACTGGAGTGAGTAAGATGGAAAATAAAAAAGAAAAATGTGATTGAGAGAAAACTGAATGAAGGGAAGTGTGTGTGTGGTCAGTGTAGTGGTCACTTCACCGTTGTGCCCTCTTTATTCCAGGAGCCGGCCCCATAACGTGGCTCTATAGTGTTGAGAACGGCACACAGGCTGGCTTGGCTTTAAGGCAGTAGATTGAAGGGGTGGGGGCAGCAGGGGTGACTAACTGCACCTCCCTCAGCAGAAGAAACTCCATCTGCATCCAACATTGAGACAGATGAGGCCAATTTGGCTCCTTAAATTTCTGGGCTGTGATGGATGTGGGGTGGCTGTGCACAGTGAGAGGTTCGTAGAAAGGGTGTGAAGGGAACAGGGGAGAGAGAAGGGAGACAGGTGCGAAAGAGGGAGACATCCAGGGTACAAAAGAAAGGGAGAATTAGGGGAGGAAAGAAGGGTGAAGGAGACTCACCTCTGAGCATGAGCGGTTTGAATTTATCGCTTAAATTGATTTATTTACTGTATTGCCATTTTTGCCTTGCCTTGTAATATACAACGCTGATACAGAAAGTTGGGAAAGAAAGTCGAGTTTCCTCGACTTTAATACAGTACGATATGATGCGAGTACATAAGACACACATGAGTTTAGTAGGCCGTATTTGGTAAATATTGTTAAGTGATCAAACCCCCTGACCGGACACATTAAACTACAACAAACAGCATGATGTATTACTGTCTGATACCAGCAGACAGTAGACACCGGCTTTCCAGGATTGAACTGAGGCTAATCTAAAGCCAATGTGTCCATAGCCAGAAATTTATGTAGCCAAAAATGTTCTTGTTTTCTGTTGGGAGGTTAGCCAACAGCATTACACACTCAATGCCCACCAGGCTTTTCTTTTTCTTTAGGGTTCAGTGTTTGCGCACAATGGAAACATACCTGGACAGGGCTATTGATTCACTGATATATCATGCATCTGATCTCAATCAGGTGTGCCTGATTATTAATGTCAAACACTTAGCAGAATGAGCTCGAGATTGCATGCATTACTTACAAAATAAAAAAATGTTATGTTACAAATAGAAATTTGAAGTAGTCAGCTTGTATTTACCTCCAATTTTGCCGAGCTTTAACTGACTGATGGCCTTCCCACTGCAGACCAGAGCTCCCATCTGCTCTGCAGATCCGCCCCCTTTGATAAGAACTAGCATCCTCAGGCCTACATAAATATTTTATCAAGTATAATGGAAATTGTCAAATCAATCTAATTGTGTAATACATTATGAAGACATCAAACTTAAACAAAGCGCATATGCTATCATTTCTTTTAACGACTGGGACAGCCTGGGCCGGGTTGAGCTGGCGGTTTGGTACCCAGGGGGCCTTCCACAGGGCTGGGGGGCTGGCAGCAACCACTCTGGATATACGTCTCTCTCTGCTCTGCCCAGACCTGCCTCGCTCACATTTCATCAAAGGAATCAATTTCTCAAATGTGCACAACTGTGAGCCATAATTATATTAGGGCCCAATGGCAGTTAGCCATGACATGAAAGCAAAAGAGGCAGAGTGAGGAGAGGGTGAGAGAGAATGCATGTTTGCATTGACATGTATTGTGTTGTTACTAATGCAACTTTCTGATAAACATTTGGTTTTACTCTTGGTTTTAGTAATAAATGTGGCTTTCTGCTTTCCGATTGTCATGTTTATGTTCTTGTTTCACCTTTCAGTGGTACTTGGTGTAGAGTTGTTGTCTTTGTTCTTTGGAGGTAGACATCACTGCTGTTTCTTTCTAAAAGAATAGAGGGATTGCGGTGGAGGAACAGGGAGATGGATGAAAGGAATGGCACAGGTGCCCAGAACAAACAAATCAAAAGTTTAGGATGTGGGATGGGGGGGGGGGGGGGGGGGGGGGGGTGCTGAGTTTGGATTGAATCGGAGGCGAAGACAGGAGAGATGATGGGATTAATGACCTTTATCAACACATTGTTTTTCTACACGTCACTTCAGAGGAGAAAACAAACAAATCAATATATTGAAAAGTTTGTTTATTTGCACATGATTCACACTTACAAATCAGTGACTCAAGCATATGATAAGCAAATGCTTACAGAATATGGAGAGGCACAAATGGTTATTATTTCTTTCACCTAATTTTAAATAGTAATGGTCAAAATGTATGAAGTCACAATATTGTTTCTTACAGTAAACTATTACAGGACCCTAGATTTCCCGCACTTGCAGAATTATTCTATCTCTTCTTCACCCCCCTGCCTCTCCTCTCGTATCCCCTCCTCTTTCCTTTTCTCCCACTCTTTCCTCTCATCTTCTCTATCCCGGGGTCAGCATGTGATTTGGAGGGCCCTCCCTCTACGCCCCGGCTGATGTATGGCTTGTGGAAACAATGTGAGCACCGGGTTGTTATTCTGTTTGCTTTACATTTGACAGGCTTGAGTTAGCGTCCAACTGGGATCCTATCTCATTAGCCCAAATGTGTGGCTAAAACAATCATAAAAATCATTTGGCAACCGGCATCCCACTTAGGAACACCTGTCAACATACAGCCGGAAGATAAACTCCACAAATTAGACTCAGGACTGAGATTGAATCAGAGAGAGGGATAGAGAGGGAGTGAGCTGCCCATATGCTGCATGTTATTAGAGAGTTAATGATATGAAGTGGTTGGGTTGATGTTGAGCCTTCCTCGCTGATGATATTGATTGTGGTTTTAGTACATAACCTGTGTGTGTACGTGAGTGTGTTGCACATCCAAGTCTGTGTCGTCAAGACTTTATTCATTTGCATTTCATTAAAAATAAATGTGCTTTGTTAATCCGTCATATTGATTATCCCAAACAACAACATAAGTAGAAGCACAGCCATTTGTCTTTTGACACAAGTGTTGTTGTTTTTTTTTCGAGAACCTGCTAAATTGTGTGCTCATGTGTTTGTATGCATGTGTGTGCCATTTGGTAGTCTACACTTGTATGATTTTCTTCAAGTCTCTCCCCACTCTCACGTACTTTTCTTTAATTATTGTTTTATGCAAACAAGCCAACACACACACACACTCGTGCACACACTTCTCCCTTTTCCTCGGCTGTATCTTCCCCTCCTCACCCTGTCCAAACATACATCTTTATCAAGTGGCTGTTGTCGGACAACATTAGATAATTAATAGGCCATTTGTCAGGCCTGTGAGAAACATGTTAAAATCCCCAAGCAGCCCAGATAAATCCTGCCGCGCACACAGACCCTTTTGTTGTGTCAGCCTGCCATCGGAGCTGCAGATTTACCATTAAAGGACCCTCATTATTAATCACAACTAATGCTAATTAATTAGGTGTCTGTGTGTGTGTGTGTGTACACAGAGGGACCAGCTCTAAGTTTCAGTTTGTTGTGCGATGTTAATTGGTAACTCGGCCCAGGTCCTTTAATGGAGTGTTTTCCATTTGGAGCAGGGAGCAGTTGACTAACATAAGGGTGAAAAAACATAGACAATGCTCTCATTAATTAAGACTGCGCGAAGAGCTCTGCTCTTGTTACTCTGTGGTGTGTGTGCGTGTGTCTGTGTGTGTGTGCTTGAGCAGTTTGTACAATGAGTGCCTGTATGTGAGCAAATGAATGTTTAGATTTGTGAATATAACTGTAATAATGGCATTTTATTCAGAAATACAGTACCTGCAGTATTACCTCTTGTTGTCCTCAATTTTAAGGGTATTTAATGCTATTGTCAGCACTTTTTTAGGGTCCAAATAAAAGCATTCAAATACTACCTAAAATGATAATTCAGCTACCAGGTGTAATTCGTCCCATAACCTTTGCTTTTCTTTAACAAATTATTAAATAGATATTTCACAGTTTGAGAAAGACAAAATGGAAAAGACAGCAGCATTAACAAATATCCTATTTTATTTGTAAATTTCACTCTTTAATTGTTTTTGGTTGTAGAAACTAATCTTGAGAGATAAATTATGGACAATTGGCTAGGACTGTACATATACAGCCACCTAAGGCTATGAGTGTTTGTGGTTTGCAACACTCAGTACCACAGTCACCCCAATGGACCCGCGGACCAAAAGAGTCCCTAAAAGCGGCGCTAAGGCCTCCATTAAGCACAAAGACAGAGTTAATTAGGAAGCTTATTGCCTCTCCCGAGGGCATGGGGCTCCAAACGCTCTCCTATACACCCTGCTGAGGGAATCTAGGCACAAACTGATGCACTGTAATTAACTGTGCTTAGCAAATCAACAGCAGCCATTTTCTCTTTGGCAGTAGCTGTAAGAGCGTTCAAATTAAAATTAACTAAAGATAATTATTTTTATTTTCGTTTGAATTTAGTCACAATGACTTGTCTCTCAGATGTTTACACCGACATCACCCTCAGGGTATTCTCATTTTTCAGGCAAATGAATCAACATGCAATAACGGCAATCGTGCCGTAGCCCCCTCAACCCCTCCCTCAAATTATGAATCCTCCAAACAATTTCTAAGTAGGTTTAGCAGCAGTGCAGTAGCCATGATAAAAAAAGAAGGTTCTGCTTCTTATCTCTACACCAGGAAAAGCATGAATGCTGTTGGAGAAACGGCACAAACACACATGCTTTTCCTGGTGTAGAGATAGAAATAGAAAAGAGAGGAATGATGAAGAGTTCAGTTTCAGAATCTGGATGTGATGACTAATGGAGGGGATCATGTGTGATTATGTTTGACCTGCAATACAAGGGTAAGCCCCCCCCGTCCCATTTGTCTGTTATCACAGGCAACAAATGATGTCTACAGATAAGCATGATGGCCAGTCCTCGTAAGGTGAGGAGTTCATTTCCATATTTCATGATCTAAGACCCCATCAGTCAACTGTTGGAGCTCTCTATCTGGCTAGATGAAGTGGTCTTTGAATTGGGCACAGGTTAAATAGGTGAATAATGGTCCCACCTTACACATTGCAGTGTTATCGCCTGTCTAGCTTTGTGCATTATGAGCAGAGATGCAGGAACTGGGGCAGAAAACTTAAATTTACCAAAACTGTTGTTGGCTAAATATCATTTTTCATTAGCTTCCCAGAAATATTTTTTGTAACAAATTGTATAGTATACATAAATCAGATTATGTGAGTATACATACATAATTTGCCATACATATTATAAAAAAAAAAGCAATGTGTTTTTTTAATTGACTCTGTTGTCACATAAGAGGTGACAGAGTGAAATAGTTGAATGTAGCAAAAGACACACATTTGTTCTAAAGAAATGTGTAAGTGCAGGAAAGACAGAGGTGCAGAAAAAAATGAGAGAGAGGGGGGGGTTAACTATGTCCACAGGTAGGTTATTTCTCTCTGTAAACATATGTATCCATTTGTCCCGTGGGTGCGTCCCCTTGGCGTCCCGTCGGCAGTGGCTGGGTCACACCTCCATTAAGGGCTTTGTCACAGTGATTAATAGCTCCTTCTATCATCTTTAATTCACTCCCTGATGATGGCGGCCCTGCTCGCTGCTCGGGGTAATCGTGTGATGTATGAGTCCGCCCAACACCTCGTGGCAGAGGTGAAAATCATTCCACCCATGCAGATAGCAGGCCCGGGAACAAATGTTTTCCCTCCTTAATAAAAATTAATGAATTCGGCGTCAAGCGAGAACATTTAAATACATATAACATACAAACATATGCGCATATCTGTGTTTATGCATCGTGCCGTGGTGTATTTTCTGATGCCCATGAGTGATTTTGATGAGGAGATAATACTGTTTTCCTCATTATTTTGCACTAAATCTTATGTGTTGTCTTTCAGGTATCAACATCAAAGTTTAACTTTTTTCTATTTTACACTTGCTTTCTTGTACTATCCTGATGTGCCTATCTCTGTTGAGAATGCAGTTGAAGTCATGGTGCTGCTCCCAGCTGGAGTTCCCCTTCGCTACCCAGAATTCTTTTAGACCTCCCTATTTGATGAAGGGCGTCAGCTTGCAATGATGAAGTAATGTCCATTACTGAACAAACAAACAGGATTATTTGCTTTAAGTAGACTGAGACATACACACGCACGCACACACACACACACGTATACACACACATATCAATCTGATCATCTGTGTCTAAGTACAGCTCCGGTCTTTGACTTATCAATCATCTGCACATGAAACCACAATTTTTAAAACTCTGAACATAGCATATTTGCTTTCTGCTAACGTTTACCTTACAGAAACGTATATGTTTATGAGCTGAAATGCTCTCGTGGAGTCCATTGGACCGGGGGAATTTCTGGTCTAAATCAAATATAATCTTTGAGACCAGTGTGAGGGGGGACATGTCAAAGGAGAAAGAAGCAATGGGGGGATACAGTTACCTTTAAAAGCTCTTGTCCCTCTACCATATGGCAACCTTCACATCCAGGACTATAACCGCGGTACTCCGTGCTGAAAATCATTACCTTGACTCCGAAAGCCACATTGAGTTTCATGCCCGTCCCGGCTCAGCAACGTCTTTAAAATAAAATTCCCCTCAAACTTGCTGGGCCCACACAGTGTGTGTGTGTGTCAAACACAATAGTTGCGTAGACGCTGAGATCGGGTATTGCTCCAGGGAATCACTATGAAAAATACTTAAGTTGTAGATCTGGTTGGACAAATACATGAACATAGTGCATAACACAGAAAATGCAGCCAAATATCTGTAATAGACAGCTGATTCAGCACATTGTGTTCATGCATTGGGTTTTTTGTTCCCAACAGCAAGCGCACGTTTTGACAGGGAATTATGATTCTTAACTGGCAGAGGAAAACACCTCCTGAACTACTGCGGTAGTTGACAGTTTTGCATTACTTTTCACAGGACGTTGTGCTTTGACCTTGCACCTTTTTTAAGGATATTTATATGCAACCCACTTTGCTTATCTTGTTCATCGAGTATAGTGGTCAAGGTTGTGGCCGTTTAAAGGGGAGAGCACATGAAAAAGTTCAATGACTTTGTCCAGGTCTTGAGTTAATCTCTCAGGTTAGTTTATGACCACCTGTGGCCAATCACCGTGACCCGTTCAGTTAATCAGAAGCACGGTTACTTCATGGCCAGTGAACAAGAAGTGTATGTGTGTGTATCTGTGTGGATCAAAGGTTCCATGACTGACAGCGCAGCGGTACAGTGTCACACAGGCAGCCCTTTAGGAATGTTCCTCAGCCCAGGGATGGGTTGCGGAGCCTCATTAGCAGAGCCCCCTCTCACCGTGGCCTGTCGGCCCGCGTTAGGCGCTGCCCACGTCAGATGCACGCTGGGGGAGCCTGCAGCTTCCTGTGAATCATTTCCGGCTTTGAGTGTCTTTCTGTCTCCTCGTGTGACACCTGGCCGGCAGTCTGTCCCGCTAGATTGTCCGTTTGCTCGTTTGGTGACCTGTCCGATCATCTGCATGTGAACTTGTCTTTCTCCGTGTCTGACTTCCTTCGCATGTGAAATGTATCCGTCTTTCTGATTACTGTGCTCTCTGTCCTCCTGTTTGGGAGAACAATGCTACTTTGCTCCACCTGCACACTGTGTCAACACTGCGATTGATTGAATCCCTCTTCCACCATTAAGCTCCACCAGCCACGTGTGCCACTCTGAAGAAGCCCAGTGTGGGTTCAAGGGTCGTATTTCTATGTCCTGTTTCACTCTATTCACAATTAACCCCAGCATGCTTCCCTCTGTTTTCACTGTACGGTGGAGAAAGAGTTCAGGAAAAGGAAATATAAAACAGTGAGAGCAGTACAATGCTGAGCAGACCTTGCATAGCCACCTTGGCATCAGCCCAAACTAATAGCAAACAAACCATGTTGTTGCTGCAGGTTGTTTTGTTTTAGCTCCAAACGCCTGTTTTTGACATATCGGGTGTTCTTTATAATTTTGATATGAATATAAATGTGTCCATTGGTTTTTTCCTAGGCCAGGGACATACCTAATGATTAGAAACTAGAAACAAGAAAAACATTGATATTAGAAACAAGTGTGCTCCTGTAATGCTCTCCTGCTTATTATTACTGAGCCCAATGAAAGTGGAATGGAGGCTTTGTCACATGACACCGCCACATGTTTTTATCATGGTATCTGTTGGACCGGCTGTCTTCCGCTAACTGATAAAGTTAAGATATGTACACTTTGTATTTTTAACTCAATTGTCAGTGCTGTCAGGAACTCATTGGAAAGATAACCTGTTGCCATCGTTAGTTTGTGATAATCCATCAATCACAAAGATATCCCTGAGCATCACCCTCACGTAGAGACTCTCTGTGTGTCTTTCACAGGTGATGGTGACGATGAGTTCGCCCTCTACCCATCCGAGATCTTAGACGATGTATGTGGCTCTGATGGTGATCCCGCAACTTCTTCGGCCCTGGCAGAGTACCCAGCGTCCCCTCTGCTCTCCGAGGATGAGGCTTCACCCCAGCACCCCTTGTCATTCCAACACCCGAGCAGCTTTTTACCCCAAGAAGAAGATTTGACCATTCCCCTGGAATTTGAACTGCGAGAGTCAGCAGTTCCAGGCGGAGGCCTGGGCATCTGGAGCCGCAGGAGGGTTAATGTCGGAGACCGCTTTGGACCATATGAGGGAGAGCGCATGCCTTGTCTCCGAGACCCCACTCAAGGCTGGGAGGTAGGAACATGATAAACGATGAAGAGTTCTTGTGCATATTCTCAACGTGATCCAAAATGATTGCCTTGCAGAGTTGGTACTAAAACATCGACGTTTGACAGAATTAGTGTTTCAATAAGTGTACCGCAACCGTTATAATATCAAGAAAACCGGCATTTTTTAATTACGGAGTGACCACCATGTTTTTCAATGGTTTTAGGTTAGATTACATTGTAACAGTATAGCTTAAGCTTTGGTACAAGTATGAAAATTGCAGTTACCAGGATTTTCTGTAACAGTAATAGCACACTTTCTGACAAGGTTTTTTTCCTTGGCCAATATACACTGTATCATTCGCATCAGGACTCTTTTTTAAAATATATATATATATATATCCTCCCATGTCGTCATGCTCACATTTAGCCGAGTGACCACAAGGCTGTTGTTGCCGTTTGTTGCCCAGTGATCTAATATGAGCTCAGTGCCACTGAAAGAAAGGGAGTCGAGGTTGTGCTCTTAACTCAATTAAAATGAAAAGCCATAAATCCCCTTTTCATCCCGGTTAGGGACCCAGTGCTGCCATTGGCAAATCACATATTGGTCAGCCGGCACAAATAATCGAAGGCAGGGTCACAGGACAAGGTCAAAGGTTAGATGCGGCCTCCGTCAGTGTCATGCAGGTTCGGTTTTATAGAGTAGGAGGAAGGGGCTGGCAGAGTATCAGCCTCATTAAGTCTCCCGAAATAGATCCCCTCTAATTTCGATGTGAGGATTTAGTCCTTCATACTCAGGCCTTTGTCCCTTTGTCGGACGGAACCAAGCTTATTAAGAACTGCTGACCATGCAGTTCATAAAGTGAAAAGTCGCAGGTTTAAATAAAAAGATGATTCAATACAACAGTCCTTCTCTTACCAGAGTCTCCCAAACCCTTAAGTCCATTTCAGTGCTGTGCTTTAAAGCGGACTGAGAACATGTTGGTAAAGTATCAACATTCGGCTCATATAAATAGTTTGGGATTTGGACCGGTGCTCGTTAGACCATTACTCCAGCCCGTCAGCTCTGACTCAGTGGTTTTGGCGCCTCGAACCAAATCAAAATAAATATCTTTCTTTTTTTCACTCTAGACCACATTTCTCCAAGAAGCAACTTCTCCCTCATTATCAACTGCTGGGTGAGACGCAATATATAAATCCTAAATGGCTCTTAAATTGTAGTGAGGGAAAACTCTTCATTTTTACCCATTTTCAGAATACAGAATCTTAATAAAAAATCTCTGTCCCTCTCAAAGAGATTTACAGCTGGTTGAACAAGCTCTCTGGGTTATTCTTTTTCCCAGGGAAGGAAATAAAGGAAAAAGAGGTTTCATGAATTTTAATCCGGTGGTAATTTATGGGGATCTTGAATAATAATATGTATTTAAAAAGCTGGGATGTGTGTGTGTGTGTGTGTGTGTGTGTGTGTGTGCGTGTGTGTCTGGGGGCAGGCGGGTGGGGGGATTGAGGGGAAAGATGGGATCCTGGCGAGGCAGCACTGTATCACAATGTTTAATTACCACCCTGACAGCGAGCTATAACTCTTTCCATTAAGTAAATAAGTTGTAAAGAATTTATGATGAAATGCCACATTATTCAGAATGGATATTCAGTGATGACATCCCTCTGCATTAAATATGGTAAATGCCATTAAGCCCTCCTGACCCTCCCCCCTCTCCTCCCATGCCCACCCGTTCACCATCCCTCATCCGTTGCTCACCCCCCCCACCCCTCCCGCCTGCAAACCGTCAATATGCCAATAAGCCTGCGGAGGGTCTGTAAAAATAAAATTGATTTGGTAAATGTGAGTTAAGATAGATATGTTTGCTTTCATCATCAATTCCGTGCGGCGCAGCGAGGTGATGTCACCGACCGGGGAACGCTAAAGTGGCGCTCCCATCTGGAGCGTTTGATGGAGGGCCCTGAGCGGCCCAGGCCAGTGGTGACAGACTGGGGGAAGTTTGTCACCAGGGAGGCCACCGTTCCTCAGAGCCATCACCATAAATTTGGGGGCTTTATTCATAAAGGGGACGAGTGAGTTATAGCGTCCGTGATGCTTTATGAATACAGGAATGGTGACTTATGGGAAAGATAGGTCCGGTAAATAAGGGGTAGAGAGGCAGGAGTGAGCGGTCTGTTGGGCTGAGATGCCCACCTACACTGCTGTATGCAGAACCAGGGTGCTGACTGTGTCAGTACTCATAATGCTCACTGTGTGTTTGTGCATGCAGTTAGATGTGTGTTTGTGAGCTGTGTTAAGGATTTTAGAATTTAATCGTTTCCCAGATATTGTCTGTCGGTATAAACAATTTATCACAACCCAACCACTTTGATGACTGAAGCTTTACTTTCAGTTAAAAAAATTCTGAAAATAGACTGGATTTATTCATTCGAAAGATTAATGAACTAACGCATTAATAAGGAATTAATTTAATGGAATTTGTATTTACAACAGAACAATAAACACCTAATATAGGAACAATGGGAGTTTTGAAATAAATCCAAATAGCTTTGAATATCTAAATAGAAAGTGAAGTGCCCTTTCAACCCTGGTGAATAGTGAAAGTCTTATTTGGACCCACCAAAACAAAGCTGACGAGCGATTCTATTACCAAAGTTTAGCACATGGGCTGAGCTTAAATTCATCTAACGGGGCAAAGAAATCAAATAATAGAGGGTTAAGTACTCGATATGTTTTCCCAGACTTTATTTAATACTTTCACTCAAGTAATAGAAATACAAATTATAAAACATGAACTGAAAATATATTGCATTCCAACTTTCATGTTTGGGATGAAGTGGCCAGCTCTTGCCCACAGTATTTGCATGCATTTCTCCATGGCTTCCTTGAAAGTACTCTTAACGCCTGGATGCCCACCAGTTTATATTCTGCTGTCTCTCTCTCTGAGTCGTTAGGCACATTGAAATTCAAACTCCATTTGTGTCTGTCTTCTTCTCAGCAGCGGCAACAATGAGACAGAGCGTTAGAGTCCGGGAGAGAGTTATCCAGCACTCAATGAGCCTTTGGGCTCACCCAAACTCGCAGCCCCACGGGATTATGGGCCCTGGGCTTAGAAAACCGGGTGCCTCCTGCTGTAGGAGCGATGGGCGGAGCAGGTTAGGGGTGCGAGAATGGGTGGGATGGTGAGTGGGGCGGGACAGGGGCGCTTTAGGGCCTTTGTGCACCTCTTGAGTGAGAGGCGGAGGTGCAGGTGGAGGCGATAGTGTTGGTGGTGGGGAGGTGGTGAAAGAGATTAGCAGTGATGGTGAATGGGAGTAGAGGATTAGGTGGCTGGGCAGGGCCTTTCCTGCCTCTGCCTGTCTCCTGAACCTCTTGGTCTTGAGAGGATGGGAGGATGTAAGGAGGAGAAGCAGCTGCCTGGCCAGGAGGAGACCCATCATTTAAACTGTTGTCAGCTGAAAATCTTGCATTTTCTAATGATCTACTTAGAAAAACAAATGTGTTTGCATTCGGTTTGTTTTAGTGTTGAATGAGAAACTTTCAATTTGAGATCCCAACAGACATTTTGTGATAAAACATGAGCTTATATAGCCTGTGGTTATGGTGCCAGCAGGCGATTTGTCACATTTACACAACCGCGGAAATCTCGCATGCAAAGTTTACAGGCAACTGTAGTTCATCTGTCGTTACTTTTTTTGCCTTTTTTATATGTGCAGACAGTGTGAACTCTGGGTGAGGTCGCTCCTGGAATCGGGGTTTTTTTGTGGGTTGCATGTGTGCACACATGCGCTCTTGTGTGTGCATGTGTGTAAGACAGAGTGTGAGAGCGTGGATGGAGGGCGTTTCGAGAGGGCGTGTTTTTTGTGCACGGATAAGCCGCTGTCCTGAATGAATGCAGATGTCTCTGGCTGGCTGTCCGCCTGTCCCCTGTGCACTGACGGCCTGTCACCTCTCTCTGTCACAGGGAGAAAGAGCCACTCTTGGTCCTCCTAAAAGCCCCCTAATCCCCGAGCCCCTGCCACATCCCATCCACTGTCAGCGGAGATGGCCCTGCCCACAGCAGCGCTTAGAAAGGCAGGCGCTAGGGATGAACCCCTCTGTCACTCACGCACCTCTCAATGGACACACATCTTCACATTTTCACACACACACACACGTATCGTTTTTTAGAAACACTAAGTGAAAAAGTCCTGCGTCTGCAAAGGCGATGTGAATGGCGGTTGTCAATGCATTGTGCTGCATGAACACAACGGCCGCGCTGACATCATTGTGGGACCCGTTCTCTTTCATGAGAAGAGCACTAACTAGCTGCTGAGACACTGTCTGTAATTATGAAGGAGCCGCTCACAGCATTCGCTGGGGTCTCATTGGCACTTAATGAATTTTAATGGGGACAATAAAGATCATTAAACTCTGTTGTGTGTGACCGGATAGTGTAAAGAGGGAAATGTGTCAACCATGTAGACGGAATGTTCTGGACAAGAGGCTGGTGAGGAAACACAAGGCCCTTAATTATACCTTCTTTTATTGTAAATACAGCTACACTTCTGAGCTGTGTCGGACGAGTAGTTGGGACACATAGTTGGATAGACCTGACGGTAAGTAACTGCTAGGGTTGTGGGCTAAAAGTAAACATGGTCATGGGCACAAGAGTTTAGCTGGATTTGAGCTAAGAACAAGGCTTAGTGTAGAACATGAACTTGGACTAAGAGGTCTGAGGGTACAGGACAGACTTAGGGTGAAGTGGGTTTTCACCTCTTTCTATAGTTTTAATAAAGTCTCCAGCAGTTAACATTGAGGAGTGCCTTGTTATTGTCCTGCTTAGAGGCTGACCAGTCACAACAAACACATAACTATATGGCGTACTAAGCTAAGCTAAGTCTAGCTTTCACCCTGGTTTCTGAATCAACTTGCATGCAGTTTATGATCTGATTCCTACTTAAGTATGATTTGATCATAGTTTATTTGCTATAACCATGGTCTTTTCTTTAACATATCCATACTGTAGTTGCGATGGACAGATATTGTAGAAAGTGAAAATTGTAGCTTTAGACATAAAAACAATTGGTGGCATTGAATGTAATCTGGGGTTTTACAAAGTTATCCTCAATCAACATTTTTGTCTGGCAATTGAGTTGTATAAAACTTGTCAATATCTATTCTATCAAATCTTTTATTTACTACTATATCTATAATGTCTAAAATACCGCATGTCACAACAACCAGTCACAGTAAGTTTTTCGAAGACTGAATTGATTGACAATTGATTAGTTGGATTGGCCCCAGCCCAGTTGAGTAAATATCATGTGCTTAACCTGCTGTGCTACCAAAAACACCCCTGGCCTCTAACTTCCTTCACATGGTGCAGAGTGTGCAGCCCCGTAGCGCCTTCAGCCGCGTGTGTCTGTGTCTGCTTTTGTCTCTCCTGGAGTCTGTGAGGGAGATGAGCTCCCCATTCAATGTAACTGGAGCTTGATTGTCTTGGAAGGGAGTGATGTCCATTCAAAAATCCCAAAGACAAAACAAGCTGGGGGTCCGTCTCCCTGCCTCTCAGTTGATTGGTAATCCCTTTCTTTGGGTTAATCTGTTGTGTGTTGGTGCTAGTTGAGGCGTGTGTTTGTCTGTTTGTGTGTGTGTGTGTGTGTGTCTGGGGGGGGTTACTGATGTTCTGATCTCATGTGAGAGAAGATGAGGCACATGAGAGAGTGTGAAATAAAGTGTGAGAAGATTCCCCTCTCTTAGTGCAGGGTCAGTCAAATCCTCCACTTTCTCCGGAGGTGGCTCTTCTCTCACACTAAAACAGGACAAGAAAAAACAAATTTCTGATTTACCCCTCATTCCCTCCTTCTCCTCCCCACTCCTTCCTCCTCCCTCATTCTCTGTCTGAGTTCCCAGCAGGGAGGGGAAGCTAGGTTAACTAACTGAACAAAGTCAGAGTGAATTGCAAAAGGACAAAGGCGGGCGTGAGTGGGGGCTATGCCAGTTGGTAGGTGTAGCCAGCAGCACAATACCAGGTGAAGGAGGCTCTCGTCAGGGGTCTATCCAAGTAGGTCAAAGGTCATGGACCTAATTAGATCTGAAGTGAATGGAGGGACTTGTTTGATTGAAGGAGGAGGCCGGGAAAAGGAGAGATGAGGAAGGAGGAGTTCACCTGTTTGAAAAGCACAGAGGGGGGACATGTTTCTCCCCCCATTATATCTGACCAGTCTGGATGCAGAAAAAAATCGGACTAGCTGATGGCTCCCAGTGGGACTCAAAACACACAGTCTAAGCTGAAAAAAAGGGGGCTGATCTGATCGGAAACACATGCAGGGCAAACTCAATAACACAATGACAAACGTCTAGACGGCCACAGATATAATAGAATTTATATGCAGGTGCATTGACTCATCGGCGGAATATAAATGCCACTGCCTTGTAACACACATTTATATCATCTATCCTCAGCTGTTATAGCACTCTGGATACACTGAGAGAGATGTACACTGCAGGACTTGCCGGAACAAGGAAGCTTCAAAGTCGCTGTCGAAGCCATTATTTTCGAGGCATTTCTGTGTTATGCGATGACTTACAGGGAAGTAAAAGGAGAAATGAGAGATGAGAGGTGGCATGTAGCAAAACGCTTACCAGCTTGCATTAATTTTACCACAAGAATTTACCAAAGAGTCTATTTTTTAAGGTTAGAGTGTTGTGAGTGAACCTTTAAGTCAAAATGTTAAACAACCTCCTAATTTACTACTCGATAGGCAGTAAATGTGTTGGAAGTATTGAGGTAACCTTAGGAAAGGACTATGGGGAATGTGCTACTGACTCCACATAAGAGCACTTTAATCAAACGCACCTCGTCGACTGTCTGCAGAGCTCCCCCTGGGCAAAAAAAAGTGCTGTTATTAATTTACACACTACACAAAAATCAACACTACATGTTTGTAATGTCTATGTGTGCCCACAACTACACGGTAAACCCCATAGGTTTACAGACACACACACGCGCGCGCACAAAATGTGCCCCCTGCACTCTGCACAGATAGGAGTGAAAATGAGGGGACCCCTAAACGGCATACAGGAAACAGAGGTGATGAATTCCGTGTGCGGGGCCACAGAGAGAGGCTCATAGATACCTTATCTAGGGGGATTGATAGGGGAAGGGCCTTCCCTTAAACACACTACTGATTGTTTCCAAATGTCTTCTCAACAGGGAGGGTTAGAGAGAGGGAGAAACAGCGACTCGGGGGCAGAGCTTGCAGGCTTTTTATTGGTCCAGTCCGGGGAAACAGAGAGGGAACAGCAACTCTGTCCTGGCTTTGCTGCCCCGAGTTGCTGCTAGTGCTTAACTACCAGTCAGATCGCATTACCCAGGCAGTAAATCTAAGTACCGGTTAACGCAAATAATCAAGAGCTAATACTGCTCTACAAAACCACTTTCTCTGTGTCTGTGGTCAGCGCTGCGCAAACAGGCACGGCCCTCTGTCCTCTTAGCCTCCGCCAGACTCTCCCTCACTCTCTCACGGCTATTATAACCTACACACAGTCACAATCTCCATATACTTATGTATCCATGTATCCCGTATGGAGTGTGCTGCTCTGTGTGTTTAGTGTGTGTGTGTTCACTCACATGTTGGAATCTCTCTTCTGTCTCTGCGCCGCAGTTCAAAGGGTAATGGGACATTGCGGTCTGGTTTGAGAGCTTATTACTGGGTTAAGCGCTAAAAAACACAGGCCGGGCCACATTCAGCACAGTAACACCGTACCCCTCTTACAATTACTCCATATTGCCGCTCCAATTAGAGTGGAGCAGTTCCAAAACCAGAACTGAGAGCTGCCAGGTCTAGAGAGAGAGAAAGCAGAGGCCCCGGGTGGCAGTAATGAGGTCTTAACCCTGACTTTGCTCTATTATGTCATAATGCTTTAATTCGAGCCATACGATAGGCTGCTGTGCACTCTTATGTTATTGGAAAGTCAATATTTGTGAGCTGGCCCTGTCTGGTCCCCTCAGATGTGGCCTGGGAGTAAATGCACAAAAGCCAAAGATTGCTGAGGAGTGAATGATTGACAGAGGGCCACATCAGGTTGCTCAGGAATGGTATTGCATGATGGCGTCCTGCTTCTTGACAAATTGTGATATGATAAGATAAATAATATGTCACGTCTTCGCCAGCTGATGGATACTTTAGTCTATAGAGCACTATGTCACAGAGTTGTAGTCAATGGAAAGCACCCTTTTAGTACTACCAGCAGGGCAGTATTATTACTAATAGCAACAGCAGTGTTCATTCAGTTTATTGGCGGCAGTTCCTCATGTAAAGTAAGATGCAGGCCATTGAATTGATCCTACACAGCTTCTGTGATGTAGACTATGCATTTTTATGATATGATTTATGTTGGATTTGACCTCTACTCGGAGATTTTACTTTACCTACTTTTAAGTACTTCGCCGAGGTCCAATTCTGAGGTACTTATACTTTACATTTCTATTCTACTACATTTCAGGGGGAAATGTATACTTTTTATCCACATTTATTCATGTAATAGCCATTTGTAGAAAGTACTTTTCAGATTGATATTTCACATATAAATATAAAAATATGATGCATATAATTTATATATAGCTAAGCTACCCAACAGAAGTTACCTTAATCATAATCAACTAATATCATTTATGAGAACATCATGCTCTGAAAGGAGGCAGTTGCCATAATGACTGAAGTATGTTTTGCTGGTAGTTACATTTTAATGCTGGACTATTACTTGTAACGTGGTATTTTCACATTGTGGTTTTATTTCCTCTTACACAACACAGCGCTCCGGCCCACACACCTGAGACCAGCCACTCGCGTTGGGATGACTCAAGTCAAAAACAGTTTTTGGCCTACTGTTGTAGCGAGTGCTAATTAACTAAAAGGGTGTTTGTTCATATTTTGTACAGTGTTTGAAGGTCACATTTTAAATTCGTGTGGCTCTTGTATTTAATAGGGTTAATTACCATGGTAATTATCACTACTCACATCCTGGTCAATAATTGTTTTGTAATTGCTTTCAGGTTGCACAATAATGATACAGTCCATCAATTTCTGTCATTGCATAATTTCTAACAGGGGAAGTTTGGTTATGTTCAGAATAAACATGCGTTCCTTTTGAATAATGAGAGCAAAGTGGCAAATACTATGTTTTGAAATAAGTGAATCAAGTACCGTACCTGCTTTTACAGCTTCAGTAACTAGTTCAGAATAATTTGAAACTCTCCAAAAAAAAATGTTTTCAGAATTATTGGAAAAAAACTATTCAGCAATGGTACAGCAAAAATACAAAACATAATACTCTTCTGCAAGTGCTCTCTCTCTGAAGTCTCACGATGCTGCACTATAGGCTACATATGCTGCAAATCAGACTTCACTTGTGTTCTGCAGAGTTACATTTCTTGTTTACACTCACAGTGACTCCAGGAATGTTATTGTAACTCCATCACATCAGCTTTTGCAGAGTATCTTTTTTCATACCAAGCATTGTTCATTGTTTGAAGATGTAAATTGAGCAATAAAAAGGGAATGTTTCTGGGATATATTGGATTAGACATCCAGCATACTGTATGCTCATGTGTTTTGCATTATAGATTTCTCAACTTTAGTGTGGGGCAGGGGATTGGGCTCTACACATGGCAGTCACCCTAAAATACACAGATAAATGCAGCTCACTCATGCGAAGATCGTGGGGAATAGATAGTGTTTCTCCTCCCGGGAGAGAGTGGAGGGGTGACTGGGATGAAAAGGGGACTTAAAACATACTTGTGCATAGCGACTGAGGGGGTAGTCTGTGAGAAGATAGGATAGGCAAAACTAGACAACGAGACAGGGTGAAAACAAGAGTGATGGATGAGGCAGACGAGAGACAAAGACGGATAAAGGGGAGAGAAGAGTACAAGAGAGAGAGACTAAATCAGTCATAGTGAATGAAAGAGAGGCAGAATGAGCTGAGAAGGTGGAGAGAGAACTCAATGTCCTGTCTCTGGTACGTGCCGAGGGAGACAGATTTCCCGATGGAGTGTTCCCAAGTGTCCCTCTGCAGTCTGTAATAGGATTTTCCAGGCTCCAGCAGGTAGTCTGTGAGGGAACTTTGTTCGTCGGCGCTCACAGATAAGGGTTAATGCAGCCCAAAGGTTCCTCCACTACACAGGGCGCTCTGGGAGTCTGTCTCTCCCTCCTCGCCGAGCCTGTGCTGTCAGCAACAATCCGTCACAAAGGATTTCATCCTGCAAAACCCAGTGGCCAATTCTGACATCTCCAACAAACTAATTGTTGTCTCCAGTCCTGGCAAGCCCTGTGAAGTCCTAACGAGTTAGCGTCTTCTGCACAGATGAGAACAAAATTGCAAAATAAGTGTCTCAGCCGAATTATGCTTTGTCATGAGCCCTAAACAGGAGAGGAGAGGAGAGAGGATGCCAAGACAGACCAGACCAGGCCAGAGTCTCTGAGAGCAGGGTTTGTGTCATCCGTATTCTCTCCTCCAATTGTTCTCTTTCTCCAAACTGTTTAATGGCTGCTTCCCTTCCCTCCAAACCACTTTATGACACGCATTGTAATGTCTTTAGAGTTCTGGGCAGCCTCTGATCGGGCCATGCAGCGCTTCTCTCTGGCCCTGAGTGACAGTGGGACCAGGTCCAACCACCACCCAGGACACAGAGCCATAAATCATCCTGCTGGCACCGGGCTCCACTTCCTGAACAGCTACCAGTTCCTGCAGGGGACAAAAAGGCCTTTGTGGGCTTTAGGCTGCTAGAGCTTCTCCTCTCTTTGAGGATTCTGAAGTTTATGAGCAATGCTGAGAACGATTGTGGAGGAAAGACAGAGTTTACACGCACACACACACACTCTTTCTTTCTCTACGTAAGTTTAATAAGGTTGTGACTGAACTACGGCTAATAGCCACTGAATGCGAACACCTGTTGGACAGCAGGTCTTGATCAGATCAGCCACTGTTTGTTCATGTATGTTACCATAGAAACTTCCCATTGATGTTACTTTACGAAGATAAAGTCATCAGCCTTAAGTTTCTGCAGGAGTCCAACTTGGCCATTTTATCACTGTATCGTGATGTGTGAAGAATCAAGACTGCCGGAGCTGCGGTGGTCCTCGCCAAAGGTGGCCTCCCTCCATCACTCCATCCCTCCCTCCTTCCTTTACATTCCTCATTTCCACCAGTCTCCGTCCTCCCTGTGTGTTTGGATGGCTCCACCTCACTGTCAGGCTGTGAGGGACGGCTGTTTTCCTTGCAGGCCAGATCAAGACAGGAGATTGGCCCCGGGGGGCCCGAGGATGTGAAGCTTCTGACACGTCCCGTAAATCTAGGGTGTCCCATCTCCAGTGCTCGATCTGCGTGCAGCAATGAGAACACCAATGAGGCGTGAGGATGAACATTCCTCAGGCCGTTCTCACACACAAACCCCTGGGTTTTGCTTGGAGAATAATACCTCGCTGCCGCTCTTCTCTGAGAGCTGTCCACCTCGGCGAATATTCTGCCTTTCCACCCCTGGTGAAATAAGTCCCCAAACCCCAACTTATTAGCCATAAAAGTTTTCACAAGAAGGCTGCTTGCTTAGTGTATGGTTTTGTGTTTGCGTAACATGATGAATATGAAATGGTATGTTATTCTTGTGTCTACTAGAAGCAGTTACAATGTGCTTATGTTGATATACTTAATTCCCATAGTCCTTAATGTACTCACTCACATACACACACATTCTTGCACATGCACAACATCAACAAGACAACATATTACTCCCATGTATAGGATATACTGTATGTGGGGTAGTAACATGTTTGACCTATGTAACTGCTTTCTATCTATCTTATCTATATCAAATGTAAAATGTACGGTATTTTTTACTAAATGTTTGGGCCATGCTTTCATGTGTGTGTATGAGAGGAACATTTGCAGCACACAGAAGGACAAACAGACGGGCAGTTAACATGCAAATCAATAGAAAGAGGTAATTTAGGCAAAGAGACAGACAGACAGACTGAGAGTAGACTGACCAAACAACAACAGACAGGCTGGCCAGCCCATGTGTTCCCTTTTCTCCTCACCCACCCAGCCACGTTAGCCACGTTAGCCAGATTTTTCACCCAAATGGAAATGCAGCCTGTCATTTCCACGAGCCTCCAACTGCTCTGTCTGTCCAATCCGTCACAGCGTGCCGGCGGCCGCGCAAATAGGCCTGCCACTCTCACTGTCATCTGAGTAAAGGATGTCCCATCGTTACCACAGGGTGGGACCAGGCAGCACTCAGGTCCACTTTCACTCCTCCTCATTTTTCCTTCATCCTCCTGCCTCCTCCTCTTCTCACAACCTCATCCAAGTGATGAGCCTTTTGGACCTCCATAGGAGTGTGAGGTGTATGAGTGTTTGGGGGTGCCGTGTATTTTTTTTCTTTCTGTGTGCAATGAATGTTCCAACCCCATACTCCAATCTCCCCATCAAGAGTCAAAAGCAGTGGTATAATAGGAGTAGGGGTGAGGTGAAATAAATTGTGTCCTGGACTGGTAACCTAACAGCCATCATAAATAATGTAGACCTATTTGAAGGGGAAGATGGGGCATTAGAAGCTATTTACACTGCAGGAGCCGTGCTATCGATCAGCACGGGGCGTCCCATGGATAAGAATGGGATGATGTCATGATTATTTATGGTGATTCCCAATGGTAAGGCTACAAAAGGGGTTTCAGGACGACAGCATCATCAGTTTTTTTGGGGTGCAGGGGGGTATGATGCATTCTGTCATCAGTGGAACAATCAGCAGGGTGTTTGAGGGAGGTGAGGTGTAGCAGTAGCATGCCTCTGACATACACTTACCAACACACACGCACACACACACACACATTTAGTGTGCATGGACCCGCATATACAGACACAGACAAGCCAACCTGCACACACAAACATTATACATGCATACAAACACACACAATGCTAAGATAAATGCCTCTGGTGTGATTAGGGTCCATAAAAAGTAGTTAGAGGAGATGGCTCAGAGAACATAGAGTTCATCTCTGTCTCCATGCTCCACATACACCAGCATGCGCATATAAAGAGAGTGCAATAAAACACTGGTTCTCCACCGCTATGCTCTGAAGTGAGCCAAAGGCCATATGCAATGCGAGTCTGAGAAAGAATTACCATTCAGGGATCACTGGTCAGGTCACATAAGTACATGAACCTCAGTTGTGTTGGATGAGAATTTAGGAACTGTGAGATCCGGAGACTGGCTAAGGTGTGCCGTGGGATTTGACTTGATGTCATACATACTGTAGAGGGAGAACAAATAATGATATATATGTTCTTTGGAACATTCACAGTGCTGAGTGCAATACCGGTGTAATAGGTATGGCTTGTAATTCAGTCACCTCAGAAATATATATATATATATATGGTGAAATATTCTTAATTATTTAAAAATATCATCTCTCGATAATCATTGCTCTTTCAGTTATAACCCCCCCCCCCCCCCAAAAAAAAATGCATAGTGTTGTATAATGTGGTGTAACCACATAGAAACATAAATGGACTAGCAATTATGGACACACTTAGACTTTATATGGTGCCGTATTAACAGTGTTGGGACGCAGCAAACACACACACACACATACAATACATCAATAAACCTTCATTCTGCCATAAGCTTTAAAAATGGTTGAAGAAGGGGAGCGACAAGGGTAGAACTACAGAAAGAGAGACTCCCACAGCTGAGGGAGGTGTGGTGGGGCAGTGGAAAGACGAGAACAGGAGGGGAGCAAAAGCTGGCACGACTCCACAGTGTTTTCTGTCGCTGGCCCCTCGGAGCAGGAACATTATTGTGAATATTGGTTCAGAACTTCTGGCACCCAACCAGACACCGGCCCCTGCCTGTGGAGGAGGAGGAGGGGGAGGTTAGCAGCAGGGTTCAAGTCCCGTCATGCACACACACCACTACTGCCATTAACCCCCCCCCATCTCCTCAGCACACTCAAGACTAGAAAGGCTCCACAACAACAAGATGTGTGGAGCCTAAAGTCCTGCCCAGCCCTGATAACAAGTCCCAGCTTTTTAAAAATAAGCAAACACATGTGGCTGTTTGATGTCACCCTTATCTCCACTAACTTTAAATTCTCAGAGAGTTTCTCCGGCGAGATCAAATTCAGTAATTAATCTGCTCGCTTTTTCATGAATTGTTATTGAGCAAAACTTTTTCTCGCACTCAAAAGCTTGCAGCTGTGGCCGTGCACCAGTGGAGTTTCCGGCAAGGCTTCTTTCATTCTGCTAATGAGAAAGTAGCTAAAAAAGCCTGAAAAAGTCTGTCGAATTCCGCACGGACTTGTTTTGCTTCGAAACATTTAAGTTGTGTGGTAATTCTTGGATGAGCGGTGTGGAAGTATATAGCCATTTGTATGTTTGTCATAATACAGCTCAGTGCTGTCCACAGTTGTCTGCTTGCCTCTTGGGTCTGAGGGCCTGATCCAAAAAACAGATTGCACATCATTTTCAAATTGAACTCTTCTGTTTTTTTTTTAGTCTTATTGGAGAAGAGGAGAAATTGAGCTTAATGAGTTCAGGGAAAGACAATGACAGAAACCAAGCGGCTGGATTCTAATTTTCTTCAGAACTTAAGGAGTAAGTAGGCTAAAGGCGGTGATGCCACTAAAAGGGCAGAAAGCAGCCTGGCACAGAGTTGAAATAACAAAAAAAACACAAAGAGACCAAAGTAGGAGTTGTGGAGAAGTGGAGAGGGCACCTCCCTTTAATGGGAGGAGGAGGAGAAGGAGGAGGGTGTAAGGTCTATTCAAGAGGAACAAGGAGACACAATGCAACAGGGTCAATGCTGGGTCAGCAAAGTCCATGAACTGGAGGGTACAAGTGGTGGCAGGCAGCAGTGAGACTGCAGAGCATAGACAGGTGAGCTGTTAGCGAGCCATCAGAGGAATGTGATGCAGAAAGGTGTTTTCATGCCCAGCCAAGAGAACCAGACCCATGCTCTCCAACTAACAGTAGAGAATTACACTCTGCTAATGCATTCGTGTATGTACTTAAGGCAGTTTTTGGAGTGAAGACATTCAAGTGGTTTGTTAAGGTCTTTTGACAAAGCCATCACAAAGGTCATGTATCTATAAGTATCTCTTTGACCTGTCACCCATGACCCGTCAGCCAGACAACACAACAAGGGGCTTAGAGAGGCGGTACCATGGTAACACGGTGGGTCAGTGAAGGGACAGATGGGATAGTACGCATCGTGTTTTTACACTTGCATTATCTTTTTTGAATGCCCATATACACCTGCATGCACAACTGTGTTTTCAGGTACGGTATGTGTGCCCTTCACCAGAGAGTGTGTATACCTGCTTCATATTTGTCGCCGTCAGCAATGCAGTCATTAAGAGAGGGCACATTGAGGTCTCTACTGCACTCTTACACTATAAAAAAAAACAGCCCCCCCTCAACGCCAAACAAGCCCGACGAGGATGAGTCGTTGGGCTCCCAGGTCTCTAACCCAGCTTGCCCTGGGGGAGGAAAGAGGTGGGGGTTTTTGTCTCTCACCCCCCTTTTGTTAGAGTACCCCCCGTAATAAATCTGGATCTGGTAAATAGCCCATGAATAAAGGGAGATTTTATCCTCGGTGGCACAGGGAAGATTTAGTGGGCAGAGGCAGCGCCGCCTCTCTTCTGAACAACTACAAAGTGGTCACTCAGCGAGCCTTAAGAGGCATAAAAAGCCTGCGGTAGTTCATTAAATCTCCAGCATGAAGATGGGACCGCTGTGGCGGTGATTTACGGCAGTCAGGTGCATATAGAGGCAGTGGCACTCAGCCCCACCTCTCATTCTCCGTCTGTCCCAATGAGGAAATAACTAAGCATGCTGCGCTATTTATTGGCTGCATATTTGGGAGACACAGAGAGAGAGGGACGGGGACACTTTGAGGACAGAGAATGGGCTGAATTGGAGACAAAAGTGGTGTTTTTTCAACCCTTGTTTCTTTTTGTCAAACGTTGAATACGAGCAAGGGATCATACCTGAAGCTTTCTTTGATGATCAGCCATGTTGGTGTGGCTCCAGGTGGATGTGCTCGGCCCTAATAAAGAGTCACGTGAGGTCACAAACGGTAAAGAGTCAGCGGTCAAAGAATCAGAGTGAACTTTTCACTCTGAAGCTGGTTGACCTAACCTAACTGGCTTTAGTTTCGGGGAAACATGGAAACATTATTCTGGCAACGTTTCTGCATTCAACATCATGATTTGGTTTTGAGACTTTAATAACTTTTGTTAGTGAATATTTCTGTTAATAAAATACGACAACTTTTTGAAGCCATATTCAATGCATCAGTGTACTACATCATACAGGCTCTTGGAAACATTTTCTCCTTGAATTTTCCCCGCTGCAATAAGATCTTGCTGTGCCTGTCATGCACACATGCAAATCCTTGCCTCCTGCCTTTTAAACTGGCCTTGCTTTAATCACTTCACCTTAATATGGTCACACTCTCTCACCTTGACGTATTTGCCGCTGAGCCACTTGAGATGGGAAACATTAAATATTTGTTTCCAGTTTCTTCTGTGCTTTCTGTCGGTGATAGGGCCTTCACTTACTCAGCATTGTGTTTGTCCATTCACACAGCAGAGAGGCACGGACATCGGATAGAAAGTGCAGTATGTGTCATGGTAATCTCAACCACAAAGGATTTGATAATGCTGTCATGGAAATGAGTTATGTTTTGATTTGTCTCAGAAAGTCACAAGTACCCCTCAGTAGCCTTCAATATCACACTATACCCATGAAGATATGGCTGACAGACATTTTCCCCTTAGATGAATTGCTGCAGAATAAACTTAATTAATGTTGCTCTCTCATAGCCGATCATTTATTATTTGTATTTTTTCATGCTCTCCCATATAAAGTATACAGTATGAAAGCCAGGTGCTGTACACAATTTTTTTATTCAGTGAAAATGCCATCGTATCATCTCAATGAAAAATTGCTGTCATAGTTTTTCCACATAGTTTTCCAGACTGCATGTTTACTTCTCCGAAAAATGAGTTTAAAAAAAATGACCAAGCAAACTTTGACTGTTTACACTCCCGTCCTTTTTTCATTCCTGTCTCCGACTCAGAAGGTCAAAGCAAATCTGTTAATCTCCTCACTGAAGGACAGCATAAGGGCAGATGAATGCCATTTACCATGGGAGTACTGGACTATGACTCTCCAAATAGGATGATTTAGGCTTGTATTAATCAAATTCAGAAATGTCAAGTTTCCTTGTCCTTTATAAAGTTCCTCTCTTTCTCCCCATTTCTCCATCCTTCGCTCTCTGTCGTCCCTCCTCTCCTCTCTACCCTTCATCCACCCCTCTTTCCCTCTCTGATGCCCGGGATAAAGATGTAGGGCCTGATCAGTGGAAGCTGATGTCCTAATAGAGAAGTAATGAGAATAGATCTGCTGGCTGCCTGGCTGTTTTGCGTGTCCCGGCGTGCCACTGTGTTCAACCACTTATGAAAGACACGAGGGGGAGAGTGCGATGTGCTCTGTCCCTTAGCACAAAGATAATATTCACTGTTTTATCCACCTCTGCCTGACAAATGACTGTCATTAATCAACAGCCAGAGAGTCCGCCCTGTGTGTGTGTGCATGAGTGGTAAGAAATAGAGGATAGAGGTGAATACAGAGCATGTGCCTTTCTGGGTATTTGTGCAAGGAAGAAATGCAAACACACACACACACCTTACAGATCTTGCTATAGATAAAGGACATTCATTTATTGGCCTACAGGGTTGTTGCCTCCTAGATTTAGGTTCACCTTCAAGCTATGCATAGTGTAATGTGTGTAATAGAATAGAACATAATCTAAGAAGTGAGAGGGAAAAAAAGAAAAATCAAGTGTATAGAAAGACGTATCCAGATAAAAAGCAAGAGGGACAAGTGGGAGGGTAAATTAATGTGGAGGTTAACGGGCACAAAGGGCCGGTGTGAGGGCCAGTTGTTGGCCCTCTCAGTAGATGAGGTGGCAGGGAGAGAGGGCCCGAGGAGGGCCTTTGTGTGAATGAATGCGGCTCACCCTCCAATGTTATCATGATGGTGAGTCATTAATCACAATCCTGACAAAATACACAGTGACCAAGAATCACACACTTGGCAGCCAAGTGTACACACACCCACACACACACACACACACACACACACACACACACACATAATATACAAGGACATATAAGCACCCAGTGCTAACTCGTACAGAATGTGTGTGTGCTCATGTTTGTAACGCTCTCTAACTCACCTGCCCTGCTCAGAGACATACTCACATCTCCTGTGGGCCACAGCAGTGATTGCCAGATAAAAACTAGTACAACAACAAAGAGCTGCTGGAAAAGGCTCAAACTGTAGACTGATTTATTTTCCATTTACTTTTACCAAAATGTCGAAGCATTCTTTATACTTCTGCCCTCCAAAGCCTCACCTATACGGAGTAACAAGCTACATAAAACTCTTTACTACATCAAATTGCTGTACGGTAAGGGAGGTCTAAGTAGCTTGCTACGATAGGACTTGGCAGCCAAGTGCTGAGAGCTGTTGGCCTACAGAGCTGGTATCCTGCACAGAGGCTCCACTCTCTGAGTTGGCTCTTGGCCCTGGTCCTTCCCAATGGCCTCGGTCTGGCCTCGGTCTGGTCCTACTTGTCCAGGACCCTGCCAAACCTCCACCAAATCCCCGAGGAGCATCCCTGCATCTCTGATCTGCGCCACTCTGCTGCGCTCTGCCAAGTACACACTCCAACTGCCCCACCAAATCCAGGCATGACCTGACACACACACTCTCAGCAGAGGCCAACCCCCCAAAAAACCTTCCTCCTGTGACCTCCTTCTTCTTCTGTTAAACATATTTTAATTTATCTGTTGCTGTTTCTTACACTTTTTCACACACACACACAAACATGCAACCCAAAGTCATTTGACACTGGCAGCCCTTTCATATGCACTCGTGCCAATAACAGAACAAATGACTTTATGTTGTGTTGCATGTTGTCATAGTGAACTCTCTTACACTCCTCATTTACAGTCCTCTCAGACTTTTTTTTGTTTTTGTTTTTAACAGAACTCTTTCATTTGCTTGTATTCCAGCAAAGGGCCCACCTTTCCCATATTTCGTTTTCCTATTTTTCCCTTCTCTCCAGAAACAAAATTACATCCGAATGAACGGTGCAAAACACTTGTTTTTCTCCCTCTGTTCTCACTGCTATTGTGATTTTTCCCTTTTGTTTTGGTAAAATTTGTATTCTCGAATTGAATGGCCTCTTTAGTTTAGTCTATATTGTTATCTTCTGTCCACTGTCTTTTAGTATGTTTTCAGAAGATGTAGATGAAATACATAACCGCATGCATGGGACAGTCATTGCTGTTACTCTTTCATCTTAGATGAAAGTCGGTGAGAAATGTAACCCTGCTTCTCAGGTAGGCTCCATCAAATTCAACCAATCCAGCACAGTCAAGTTGTTTTTTTTTGAAGTGCCTCCCTCCATATCTTTCTTTCTCCCTCCTTCCTCTCATCCTTTGAGATCACAGAAGCCACCGTAAGCCTGGAGCATGCCCCAACTGGGATATGCCCACCAGGGAGCAGCCTGCTGCTGGAGCAGTGCCACAGCAGCTAAGATTTTAAGCTTCAGGAGACCACTAAGTTACTGTGGTCACTCACAGGAGGGATCTCAGTCCCTGCTCATAGTCGAGCAGGATACAGAGGAAGCCTTTGAAAAAAAAAGAAACGAGAAGAAGAAAGTGGTAGAGAACATCAGGGAGAAATTCGAGCAAAAATGTGAGAGGGATACACATCTGTACAATAGCTGTTTACTGTTGTACTGTTCTGGGCTCCCTCTATCTGTCCCTCGCCTCATTGTGTCCGTCTGTCAGCCAGTGTCCTGAGAAGAATGTGCGGCCTCCACATATGAGAGCATTTAACAAGGCTGTAGCCATCGCGTTTAATAGTTCTGGTGATGATAATTGTGGGCCGCGTGATGGCTTGCTCATTAAAGCCACTGCAGTAAGAGTGGATTTCAGGGCTGTAATTGCAGCTCATTAGGATGATGCCAATCGGGAGCTCAGGCCCGGCTCAACGCCCATGTGCGTTCTCTGTGGCCCTGAGCTCCCGAGGTCCTTCATGCAGGCCCTCTGTAGTGCAGCAGCAGCATCCCTTATTAAACAAAACCATGCAGTGGACACATTTTACACAGCATGATGTTCTGCTTTTATTCTGTCATGTGGGCTTCATCAGAGCCATTTTTTGAGGTTTTAATAATATTGTGTAATATTTTCACTTGCTGTCTTTAATTCCCAGTTGTTAGGAGATTCTCAGAATTTCCCACTTGGCAAATACCTACATTAAAATTTATATTAACAGTCAAAGAGGTGGTTTAGTATATTTTCCTGATTTAATATCAGTTAGCTTTATTTAACAGTTGCAGCCAAATAAAAAGGACATATTTCATTCACGCTGAGGCAAAATGTGGTAAAAGACCACATTCTTTGAAAGTTTTAAATATCTTCAGCTCTAAAAATTGACGAAAATTGCTTTCTCGTTTAATTTCAAATAAAATTTGCATTCGGGCCGGCATTGTTTTGCCCAGTGTGTCATGTTTGGGAGTTTGAGTCAAAGCCAGGTTTAACCAAGCCTGGAAGTGGAAGCTCTGATGTGGCCTCTGTCCCTGCGTGGGGGTGCCCACATGCCTGGTGTATAATTTAAGATTTCTGGTGAGCTAAATAGCACTCTAGCTCAATAGCCATCAATATGGCCGCTTGTAAAATGTGTCTGGGACCAGTTGGAGGCTGGCTGGCTTGTTAGGTGCTGGGAATATTTGAGGCAGGTGGTGGAGGGCCAAGGCCAAGGTCCATATGGATCTGATCACAGAACAGTAGTGGCAGCTTATGGGGTTTTGTTGCTTTATTCCAGCACATGGTGTCTCTCTAGTTCCTTCAGCCAGTAGCTCTGTTTCTGTGCTTGTCTGGATTTGTCTTTTCATCTCTTTTTTTTGTCATGCCTGTGGTGTGCGTACATATCTGTTTTCTGTTTCTCTCCTCCATCTCTCCATGTCTTAATATTCTAAACTTTCTTTTCGGTGACTTCCTTTTTAGCTTTCTATTTAATAATAATAATCACAAGGTCATTTTGTTGTGTGACAAAACTTTTAGATGTTGTTTGCATACTTGTGTTTGATGTTGTCAAGTACATCTGGAGCTTCAGGCAGATTTTACTATGGACAGACGGCCTGACTTCTAATCAGAATGTCATGTTTTCAAATGAGCTAAATGAATCCCTTCTCCCCCCTTTGTCTCTAACCTCAAATATTTATTGTTGGCGTTGTCTGTTGGCGGTGAAGGGAGCGGGCGGGTGGAGGCTTGGAGGAGCACAGAACTCTGCAGTGTGCCGCAGCCAGAGAGGCAGAATGTGGGCCCAGCTCAACCCGGCCCTGGGGGCCCGAGTGTGTAGCCGAGCTGCTTAATTGAGATCTCAACGTGACATTGAGCGCTTGTAAATTACAATGTTCCAGACGAGGTAGAGAGGCCTTCATCTCAGCAGCAGCAAGCATATGGTTTGAAAGGCTGTGTGCACCTCCCTGCTTGTCTGCATGTAGTTAGCTACTCTTAGTTTTGTAAGTGCTGTATTTGAGTTATTAGGTCTCTCTTTTCTGTGATATGGCTGCAAAAAAATTCTTAGTTAAATATCTGTGCCAGTCGGCATTTTTGCGGTCATGTAAGCTCTCCCTACCCTCTTTTCTAAACCAATCCACTCTTTTCGGTTAAACCTCCAAGCAACGTCATCAAATTACCCCACCCACTTCTTCTTATTGCTCCTCCCATTTTCAGTCATTTGTCAACACCCACTAGTTGATTTGAAATGCAGCAGGACTGTGATGCTTAATGATTAATCAAGCATCTTTCTTTTATGTTTTAAGTGCTCAACTTTCAAGGATATTTTTTACACAATTACCCGTTAATAGTTACAGTAAAACAGATATTAAATAAGAGGAACCAACAGTTATAAATAGCTGAGAGCAACGGAAAATTAACAAGTTATAGGATCAGTTAAAGCGATCACCGGCAGGTAGAGAATAATTATTGAGAACAGTCTTGAAGTTAACCGTAACCCACTGTGACATGTACATGCACGTTGGCATAGAACACACACCTACACCTACACACACACACACACACACACACACACACACACACACACACACACACTTCCACACACTAACCAGGTTGTAGGAGAACCACAAACACACACAGGCACACATGCATGTATACAGACTTGTCAGTCAAGCAGCTTGACTGTTTATATTAAGAAGTTGTAATGAGTGTGATGTCATTTCTCCACACTCTTGAGAACAATCTGGCAATCTGGATACTGTCAATCACTCTGTGCCTGCAGGCGTTAGCAGACCGAAAGTGTGGGGAGGGGGGCTTGTGTATGTGTGTGTCTGGAGGAAGGGAGGGAGGTGGTATGTTTGGAGAATGTGTGTGTGTGTTAGTTTAGTTTAGAGGTTCTGATGAGCAACTCTTGAACAAAGACCCAACATATGAGCTGCACATGGTGCCCTATTTGAGGAATGGGCTTCATCATTCTCACCTCATCACCGTAGCGACTGCAGTCTCGCACACGCCTTAACACGCACCCACACGTACCCACTCTCAAACGCACACCCTCACACGTCCACGCATACCGTTCCACACATGCATATATGTCCACCTCGCCATTCATACGCACAGCTGCCGTTCACTTACCCACAAACACCCGCAGTGCCCCTTTCCCCCCGTGACCACTGGAAAGGATGGAAATCTGTTTACTTTTTACATTTTTCCCATGCTGCAGCAGACAGGAAATGTGTGAAGGAGTTCTAATGGCACTAATGACACTGACCCATTGTATGTGTGAAAATGGTGTGATTTTTCTCTTTGTCTGAGAATTATTGAGTAAGTCAATGCGGGAGGGAAAAGGGGGAAATATACTTTTCATTTTGTTTGGCAACTGCTAACTTGTGCACGTGTGCAACTGTTGTTTGAAATTCTCTCAAACTACAGTGTCTCATTTACTGCATGCCTCAACCCATGCTCATTAGCATGATGTAACAATAATTACTGGTGACTTTCCTAGAAGTTGCTTTGCAGATCTTGGGGCGGGACAGAAGGATGAAGACTGTCGGAGGGGCGGGCGAGCGGGAGACTACAAAGTGACCAGCCAAGCGACCGCCACTGTCTACGTCCTTGCTCTTTTTGTCAAGTGCATGTTAATGTATTAATGAAATGCAAAATAGGAGGGGGGCATCCATATAAACGACTAATTAAAATAATGAGGAAGGAAAAAGCATGTAGTGCAGTGTCACTATTGATTAATTCATTCATAAAGAACGGGCGGGCACAGCGGGTACAGCCCCTCCACTTCACAATGTTCCCAGAACTGCTCAAAGAAAAGGAGGCTGGCGGGAAACAGAGGCAGACAGACAGGTACATTGTACTGGTAGTATTGAACTGTCAATGCACCTACCCAGTGGGGCCAAGAAACTAAAATAAGTAGTGGACCTAATGGGTCTGAATTCATATTTAGATAAGCATCAACAACTAACAGGTTTAATCGATGTAATTTTACCTAATTAGAACTTATTCTATTCAGCATCTCTTGTTTTATCCCACACACCTTTATTGGTACCAGCATTAGAATCTCTGTCATTTTTTTTATTTGACTAGAAAAAGTGTCTATTAAAAACATTCCTGAGATAAATCTGTTTTAAGTAACTGATTTATTCGCATGTTGGCTGGTGTGTACATGTATGTGGTGTGACCCCCCCCAGTTGCTTAAGATTGCCATTACCACACTCCTCTTGAGGTGACTTTGAATGTTGAATGTCTGCTTGAATGTTTCTATCAGGTCATTTGTATGTATCCTCGGTCTCTGAGTTCTCTTACAGACAGATTAGATTCTGATTGCTCCCTGCGTCATGTCCCTGAACAATGTTGCACTTTACTTCCTTGTTTGGTTCTCAAACATGTGAACAGCACTAATGTTTTCTGCCCATATCAGTTCCCGTTGCTCTTATTTGATGCCTTTTCTCATGCTTCTCCGATAACAGTTGTCTGCTGTTGTGTATGTGGCAAATGGTTGTGTTTAAATACAGGAAATTACATTTAGAAATTTTGCATCATGCGTGATGTCTTCCTTCGTATTCATTGACTTTGTAACTGAATTATATTCAATCATTAATTTATATGGACCCAGTTGTCCTTTTTTAGATTTCCTGTGAAAGTCTGAAATGTTTTATATTTCCATTTCCTCCTCTGTATGTCTCATTCCCTGAATCTTTCTTTGTGCAGGCAGCAGCAGGGCAGCTTGAGTGCAGACAGACGTTCCCTGCTCCCTGCAGAATCAAGGCCCATCAATCATGTTAACATGTTAATTAGTGGGATTTATTTTATTCAGCAGAAATAACAGTGAGGATCCCATTACAGAAACTGGCCTGAGGGAAAAACGTGTGCGTGTGCGTGTGTGTGTGTGTGTGTGTGTGTGTGTGTGTGTGTGTGTGTGTATGTGTGAGTGTCATGAGCGTAAATGTATGGGTTGGGGGGAGGTCCTCTGGGGGAAGACCCCCTTCTCCTCTTGTGTAACACCCAATCTCTCTCAGTGGCACGCTGTGAGAAGTAACGATAAAGCTGTAATCAATCAAAAAACTTAAGTCAATCAATTATTTTTGAAAATCAGACATCATGTATCGTGATTTGTGTGGTCATTGCGTAACATGCAGCAGTACATTTCCAATATGTCAAGCTCGATTCACTTAATAAAAGCGAACGGACATGCAAATCGCTGGCTGCGTTTTATTGAGCGAAGTTGGTGTGTGAGCAGCAACACTCTTGTGAGTGGAGTGGAGGCCTGCCCAGATACAACTAAAGATTTACACTCCACTGCTCACTTTCAGAGTGTAAATAAGATTAGCAAATAATACGCAGCGCTCAAGTTACTCCACCTGACAGTCTATGATAGATTTCGTGTTGCGTGTGTAGCAGAGGCCTGGGCTGTTTTACAGCCTAGCTGAGATGCATACGCTTGCTGTGCATTTGCTTGTGGTTGTTCTATATGTGTCTGTTCAGAGGTGAGGGTGATGCCAATAAATGTATTATTGTGTTGATATAGGGATAAGTACCTGTAGACATAGACGTGCAATGTGTGCGTATAAGTGCGAGTGTGCTCATATAGGCAGCTGAGATGTGCATTATACAGAAGGAGTTGCAAGTCAGCGTCAGGAAGAGTCTCACAACGTGTATGTTCAGTGTTCTGCTCGTCCCTCTCTGCCGTCTGACAAATCCAAAAATCAGGTACATTAAATCCTTATGCCTGTAGTTCCATTAGTGGGTCACACTTTATTCAGATTGTCCAAGGCTGACACTATGTGTGACATCAAGTTGACTGTGTTTAACAACAGATAAACAGGAAAGCTGAGAGCAAGAGGCCAGTCATGATGTGTTAAAACATGTGACACAGCTGTTGGGATACCAGGATACCCCTGAAGAGCCCTTTCCCCCCCCCTTTAGATACATTACGATGAGGTTTTTTCAATCAGTGCTCCATCACTGAGGCAGGGCGTGTGCCACTGACACATAAAAAGGAAGGTGACCGGCAGGAGAGGGAAACAGGAGCTGGGAATCTGATCCACCTTGTCTTTATCTGGCCCAGTAAAACAACACCACGCTCAATAGCACATCAGCCTGCTGCAGACATACACGTGTGTGCACTTGTGTGTGTTCCTCACAGTGAATGTGTTCTCCCATCTGTATATTTCCATACAAGCCTGTGTGCATTTATGGGCATGAAAGTGTGGCTGTGTAAACAGTTCTGCTTGGTGCCATTTTTGTTTTCATACCTAAGTATTTTGTGTGTGTGTGTGTGCGTGTGTGTGTGTGTGTTTCTGTGATATGTGCAAGGCTGTTTGATTGTTTCACCACCTGTGCTCGCCATGTCCACAGATTAGTGCCTCCCACCCTGACACTCAAATCAAACACGGCTCAAGTTTCTCAGCTGTCTTTTGTGTCGAGCGTGTTAAGCGATTTTTAAAGTGGCCCTATCCGGTTTCTCCTCCGTGCTGAGGGGGCAAACTCTCACTGCCTCTCTCTATCTCTAACTTTCTCCTAGTTTTTTTTTTTTTTTGGTCAAGTCAAGTGCAGTTCCTGGCCTCTTTCTTTCTGAAAATGGAGGAATTAAAATGATGAAACAGACGAGATTAAAAAAAAAGGAAGATTGTGACACAGATGTTTCCAATTAGCAGTTCCGTCACTGAGTGATTGAAAGACCCTGAAGCTATGCGTTTGCCCACTGTTGTCTGTCCTGTCCATTCCACAGAGTGAGACATGAGTGGAAAGCTCATGTCTCACTTTTCATTCAGCATTTAACTGCCATCCTATTTGCATAGCTAAGGACAGAGGAGGGGGACAGGGAGATGTGTATGCGGTGGCTAACGAAGTGGCCTGGAGAGTGCATGGATGGACACTTGCCAAGCAACCCCCTCCTTGCACCCACAGCTTACTCCCAGTCACGGCTGCCCCCCACCACCACCTCCCAGCACATCGATGAGTGTACCCACTCTAAAAGCTCACAAATTCTGCTCCCTGTGACAATGGTTAGGTCAGCCTAGATAAAGCACGTCCATTAGAGGCAATCGAGCTGGGGGACAGAGAGACAGAGACAGACAGGAGGGCAGGAGAGGGCGGAGTGGGAGGGCTTTGACAAATACCAAAGGTGGCCATAACTCTGCTTGCCTTCCTGGGAAATTTTAGCTGTTTTTTTTTTTTTCTCTCTTTCTTAGAGCCTGATAAGTGTCTTTGAATGAAATGGGTTTTAATTAGCAGTTCCTAAGTGGTGATGGTCATTAGGAAGTTCATTAGCATATTGCCCGGGTGTTTGGCTGTTTAGATGGCGGTGATGGTGCTGCTCTCTGGGGCTCGCTCTGTCTATTTTTTTTTTACCATGGCAGTGGGTGTGCAAAGGATTAAGAAAGAGAGATACTGAAAGAGAAAGAAATGTAATTCAAGAAAGACATTCTCTAAGCAATGTTGCACTTGTGTCTTGCCATGTTTCCCTTATTAACCTCCGTTATTGCTCTGTTACAATCCTTTCTTCACTTCTATTTCTTCTATCTCTCATCCCTCCTTCCTTACTCCCCAGTTTCTTTCACTTTCAGCGGTTGGCTTGTGGTTATGTGGGGATGGAATTTGATGGCTGGCGGTTGGTGGTTGTTCTGTAGGGGCTTTGAAGGAATCCATCTGTGACCGTGTGCATGTGGTTTGGTCAGACGGTGCAGACCGGCCTGCTGCGGTGGCGTTACAGAGTGGTACTTGAAAACAGGGGACGGGGTCATCGTAAGACATAGTAAGCCAAGATGCTGAATGCTGCTGTGATCCTGTTGTAATTACATTTGCAGGAAGGTTTTCCTAGAAGTTTTGTGGTATTAAGATAGAAGATTGGCCTAGTTTGAGGAGATTTCATGGGAAGTCACTTTAGACAACTCGTATGCTTAAGAATTATGAGAATGAGAGGAATAAATCAAGGATCACTGTATTGTTAACAACAACTGGATCACCAGTCTGGTTAGAAGTGGTGAGAAGATGAATTGGAATTTTGTTCACAGTTGTTACAAATGAAAATATTATGAATAAGTGGTCGACTTCTGCTGACTTCTGTTGATAGGATACAGGAGTTCACCTTTTTTAATTAGATTGTAGTCTTTGCACCTGTTTCTAAATTCATAATATGCACTTCCAAGTTGAAATAAATTGCTAATATTAAATATATTTCAATTAGAGTAAAAGTAACACTTGTGGCAGACGCTTTTCTTGGATGCAATTCAGCGTCCATGTATTGATGGAGTTTCCTGTGGCCCCCTCGTGGTCATGTTTTCAATAAATGAACTGTGAGGTCAGTGACCTCGCTTTGACAAAAGCTTTGACCTCATTCTCAGACAAATGGCCAATAGTATTGACAGATGTATCAGCACCTGTCAATATGTTTAACAGTAACATTACAGTTCAGACATAAAGAGAGACTCTGAACACAATCCCACCTTCAAATGCAAGTACACGCACTTGCTACGAACATTTGTTTGACTGAACACAGAGTGAGAGCAAACACACCTGCCCTCCCTCTCCCTATCTCACTCCTGCCCACACACACACACACACACACACACACACTGAGTAAGATAAGTAGTGCTTAAGGAATATATTTGTTGTGATTTGAATTGCGTATGTGAGTACTGTGAGGGATCAATCGCTCTATATGGAATGGCGGGAGATGTCAATGGCTTAGTGACAAGGACTGACTAATGAGCAAAGGGACTAATGGCAAAGAAAGAGGGAGGCAGAGTGCGTTCCCCTCACGATCACCTATACCTTATTCCCCACCTCCTTCTATTCCTCCTTAACTCTGTCCTTTCACCACTCAATCACTGCCCCTTGCTTTTTTATCAGTCTTCGACCGTTGCCTCACCCTCTCCTGCCCTTCCTCCTTTCTTCCCTTCCTTATGCCTTCTTTCTTTCCTTTCCTCCCCCTCTCTTCATACTGACATCACTCCCTCCCTGTGTGGTAATGTGTAATGTTCTAAAGTTGGTCCGGTCCATGGCGGATTGCTGCCGATATAGACTGATTAGCTATAAATCTGGCTGCGGCGACCAGTTACCTCATAGGGGTCAGACAGACAGACAGAAAGACAGACACGAGATGAGGTTGAGTGAGTGAGCGAGTGTGTTTGTGTTAGCCTGTGTGTGGATACCAACATCCACACGCTGTCTGACTTACGAGGCTTTATTAATGCAGCGATGACTGATAACACTCACTTTCAATCCATCTCGCTCCCAGTTTAAATATTAAACCACAACCAAAAGCCGGGCGGTGACCTGAGCTTTTCCAAGGATCAAGTCTGTTTGAATGGGAAACACTTGATGAAATGCTCATAGTGTTTTTGACTAATCCCACAGGAATGTGTGTGTTCATGTGTGAGTGTGAGCGTGTGTGTGTGTTCTCTCTTTGTCACTTTGCTCTCACTGAATAAGATCTGTCAACATCATTAACTCAAGCACATTGTTTTTTTAGTCTAAATCAAGGTAAATAGATAAATATACTGATGCAGAAGAAACTTGAATTGAATTACGTGATTTACACACTTTCAATTCTCACTTACTCTTAAAGAAACCGTTGTACCTGTATCTATACTTAGGCTATGAATATGTTTATGTGTAGTTCACAAGAGTATACAACCATAAGGACATTTTATATTGCAATATACTTTCCTGGACTGTGTCATAAAAAAAATCAATCAATCAGAAAAGATTTGATTTATTTATCAATAAATATATCCTCCGAACTATACTCACCTTCACAACAATGCAGGATTTAAAAATATGAAGTGAGTGACACATCTTTGGACTGTGGGAGGAAAGTGGAGCACCCAGAGGAAAACCCCTGTGAAAACGGGGAGCGCGTCCAAACCCCACACAGAAACGGCCAGGACTCAAATTATGTGCAATTGTGGATTGACCCATATGGAAGTTTTCCCAAGTAGCTCTGCAAAATTCTCAGGAAGGTGCAGGTACGTGCAAAACATGCAGCATAGTTCAGCAACTTTTAGACGGTAGTGCTCATTATATTTGGCCCCTGGCTCTTCCATTTTTAAATGTTATAGATTTGTTTTCTGTTGACAGAAGGGAGGCGATGACGAGAAGTATGAACAGACAGTTTGACCTTGGCACTCCGACTCTGGCTTTGCTCCGGTGAGCTCAGAGAATGGCCTGAAGCTGCTCCCACAAGGTGTTCTGTTCACCACATGTCAAAGAGAGCCCAGGAATCTGCCTTAATCTAGACTTTGATCAGATTTGCATGTATGCTACACCACTCGTCTGATTATTCTGCTCATATTTGGTGTGTACATGATTGTTTGCACATGTGATTTCATGTGTGTATCTTGCATTATTTACTGCATGAACAAAAACATTTTTAGTGTGTTGATGCCACGTTTTTGCATGGAGGCTCTGATAACAACAGCGTCAATGTATTGCTACGATCGTAGCAATATATTTATCCATCTTCCTATTGATTAATTGTCTGTCCATGTTCATAAATAGACCAGATCTCTGTTCTAACCTATAGGACTTGTACTGCTTTTGACCCTTTAAAATTGAACCACTTTCAAATTTAGAACCCACTAAACAACAAGTTTAAAAGTGTGATGAACAACAAGAAATATAAGGCACCTGGTGTGAAAAAAGCAGCATGCACATCACAACAAGTTGCAAAAAGCAAATGCTGTGTGATTGTGGCCTACAATAGCTCCCAAAGAATATCATATTTCATTACATTTTAAAGCAAATGCAAGTACAATGCCAGACCCATGCAGTATCATATCCTGTATGTTAATGACACCTGAAACCTTGTGGTACAGTGACAATGCACGAAGAGCGCCCGTCTCAGAGAACGCAGTCTTGCACGAGACTTGCGGGTCGGAAACATGTCTGGACCGAAAGCATGCTGTTCCACTCAGCACAGACAAGCCCCTCTTCACCCAGTGTGTCTCCAAGCCTGTTTCTTTTTCAAATTGCATTAATATTAACACATGATAATGAAGGTCAATACACAGACAGAGAGGCCTTTTCTCTCTCTCTCTCTCTCTCTCTCTCTCTCTCTCTCTCTCTCTCTCT